>NW_020214555.1:1320432-1396209 GCF_003070985.1 Temnothorax curvispinosus
ATATATATATATATATATATATATATATATATATATATATACACAGAAACTGACACGAACACCTTGTTACGGCTTTATGCCCCTTTTTCATACGTTTGATTTTTAATCATTAGAGCCTTTTAAGATTATTAAAAATATTAGGTATATTAAATCCTCGTTTTTTTTTATCGAATAAATAAATTTGAAATCTGGTGCAATAAGAGATTCAAGAACCGACGGAATGTCTCGAAGAATGTCTTCCGACTTACTCGATCGCTCTGATTTTGTAATACGATCCTGCCTGTCTGCGAGCGAGAACGACGGGCGAAAAAGTGTGGAAAAGGCGGCCATCGGCATGAGTCTTTCACGCGCGGATCATCGAAGGGGTCGAGAGCCCGTAGAGGTCCTTTGAACGCGGTCATGCACCTCTTTTGTGTCTCGTCACAATAAAGAGTGGACCCTTCTCTCCGACTTCCTTTCTCCATTTCTCCTCCTCGCCGCGGTTTTTTAACGGAATTTCAATCGACGACAAGTACGCACCGCGTCCGTCCGGGCGCGTTGAAAAGTGATCGTTAGAGTTCCCGCTACCTCGTTAACTTTCCATCTTTCCCGACTCGTTAAGCATCCCTTGAAACTTCGTGGAAGCGTAGACGCGCGTTCGATGCTGATCAACATTTGGTGGTTCACGCTGTCGTACCTTTCCGTCCGATATTAATCAATTCACCAACGTAATGAGCGGAGTCCTTGTACGTTTCCGCATAGGGAAACTTCGTTTTATCGCCAAACGAGGAAGCAGTTTGCTCGCTTAATTTCCGCGATCGAAAGTTTGGAGCGTGGCTGCGGGAATATACCTGGCAAAACTTTTCTACATTCGCAATCCCGAGGTCTTTACGATAGGTAGAATATAAATGCTCGGAAAAATTTTTCGCAAAGTCTGACGAGCGAAATCGGTGGCTCGAACATTACCATGAATGATGGCCGGAAAGCATCTCTCAGAGGGGGAAAAAAAAGTTGGAAGACTATAAGAAATCGTACCGTCACTTTGGACGCTTTCAGGATATCCGTGAAATTCCGCGAACAGAAGAGAAAAGTTCGGACTTGAAGCGCGCTGTATTTCGTCTCTATCGTGAATCTCCACGCGAGTCTCGAGCTATTCATTTCACCTGTCGCATTGCTTCTGACCGTGCTTCCGAACGAAAGCACATAACTGAAGACGAAATGCGATTGACGACACACGTAAGAACACCTTTCAGACGTCGATGTCGATACGTCACGCGGTCACGTTCCATATATCGTTATTGTCACTGCGAATCCAGCAGGAACGAGAATTAAGCAAAGAGAACGAAAAGAGGTGCTTTTCAAACTCGACGCGCGCAAACAGCATCATTCCTCTTCAATCTTCATTCAAACGCTCGTTTTTACGTGAATACTGTTAACAACGCATTTACATTATAACAGTATAGTGTCAAATTATGCTCAATTTGAATCATTTTTAACCATGCATTCCTATAGATCGCCAGTGCTCCTACTCAATAGGGGTATTCAAATAAGTTAAAGTTTAACGGTTTGACAGGTTATGCCGAGTTAAAGTCCAGTAAAAAGTTAATTAATTAACTTTGGGCGCGCTACTCTTTAAGGTTTATGCAAAATACATAAGTGACTCATTAACCTATCACATTAATCTTTGGGTTAAAAGTGTAAAAATTAACTTTTTACCCGACTTTAACTCGACATAGCCTGCCAAACCGTTAAACTTTAACTTATTTGAATACCCCTATTATGTCGTTAATTTAACTAACCAATGAAGTTAAAATAATATTGTTCTGATTTAAAATAATAAATTTCGACACACATGCTAGTTAAAAACAACAAAATGTTATTTAACTCAAGGTACTGATTTAAATTTCATTCTTAAATTTAACGGTATAGATAATTCGTTTGTCAGTAGTCTTAATTAATTAAGATTATAAATATACCATCAACAGCTACAAATAAAAATAAAAAAATTTATCGACAAATTTTCATTCAATTTCTCGATAAGTTATTTTAATTTTTTAAATGTATTTACGAGACCGCCATAGGAACCAACATCTTCAAGCACGAGGAAGTATTCCTTTTCAAAGGTACGCGCGCGTGAACGTGATACTGCATCGAGATATATATATATATATATATATATATATATATATATATATGTATATGGACGGTAGAACTCGAGGGATCGTGGGATGAATTTCATCGGGGCCATTAGGGATGAAATCGAACCGAGGCGGACACCACCGCAATGCTTCCCGTCGCACATGAAAACCGGTTCCGTACCACAGTCCTGGACTGTCACTACTGTCGTAACAGTCTTACTCTCCCGGTGCATCGACAAAACTGCACGTGCACGCATCGTTGCATGTGCAACGCTGTGACGGATTTACAACCGTGGACAGAGCGCGACGTTTTGTCACATACGCGGCGAAATCTTTTTCGCCATCGACACAAAATTACACGTCGCGTAGAAAGTGAATATCGCGGAATCAGTATAGTGATTATCTGATGCGGATCTAACGGAAAAATAAAGAATTTATATTAATTAGTCATATTAATATATAAAATTCATATTGATGCGTTACATTAAAACATGAGATTGATATAAGTTATATTAATTAATAAATTATATATTAAATTCATATTAAAAAATTCATATTTACTTGGACTACTGGCCCATCATGCGCAATAATTAAAACAATCAAATATTTCCTATATATAGACAATTTGTTTATCGGATTTGAAACTTCGTATCCACTTCCTGCAGAGGCGTTTCTTAATTTAACTGAAAGCACATAAAAATTTGCCTCTGTCGCCGTTCAAAGATATGCTTACGCATCACGGCCAGTGACCTTCTATCATTCTTGTCCTAAAATAAAGTACGCATGCAACGCGAACGCTTTGAGATTGCACGTCACACGCCTGTCAACTTCGTGTACATTACGAAAGAAAAAAAAGGAACGAAAACATTTACGCTCGCGAGCTGAAACGAAGAATGAAACAAAGTCTTTCCTCGCGCGTAAGGTTGGCCTTAACCCTCGCACAGGTGTTTTCTCTCCTCCATAGGGTGAGTCACGCAAGGCTAACTTCGGCTCACGAAAGCTCCCCCCTGCCTGCACTTTCTGACCGCCGTACTCTCCTTCTACACGGCCTACACGCACGTACCATGCGATACTAATTAATACCACTCGGTCGCCCCGCAATGAAAGTCACGGCGACGGTCGCCGGTCGGGGCAAAGTTCGGGGAACGAGCGAAGAATGAGTCGGACGGCCACACCCTGGAACATGCGGCGGCATTGTGCGCGAGGGTGTTGGAGACAATGTGTCACATTCACGAGACTTCGAAAAAGAGGGTCGTCGTCTCTCGTCTCACGCTGGGCGTCGAAAGAGATCTGAAGCACCTACAGGGTCGGCTCATTGACAAAAACAACCGTTCGAGATGCGAGAAGTACTTCCCGATGCTTCGAGAAGAATAGCGTAACATTTTTAAAGACTGTCAACTCGAGCCGAATATAGAAGAAATTCCAAACAGAGCTCTTCTTTTGAAAGCCTAAATAAGACGAGGGGTTGTCCAAGTATAAACCGCCCAAAACGAAATATTTATTTTAGAAATTTCGTTCGTCGTGCTCGAAAAATATCACTTTAATTCGTAAGAAATATGGGTATTTTTTAATGCTTGCATTATTGTATATTATTGTTTAATTCACGGATAGAATAATTATCTTAGAATTTGTAAAATTAGCTGACAATGGCACGAGCTACACGCTGTCGATAACTGAAAAGAACATTGTAATTATATGAAAAATAACAGCTGGCCAAGACTAATTATTCGCGCGTTTCGTGAGAGTCGAATTAATGAATTCAATCGAGCGTCCGTCCTCCGACTCGTCCGACTTGTTAACGTCGTTATCTGTATAATTTACTCGCAATGCGACCGCGATAAGGGCGCGGTCCCAGGAGCTAAATATAAATGGGCACGATATTTATTATCCGCCCGGTGTTGTAATTCACACGACGATATAAATTCGTTTAATCGAGCTCTCTTCTCGCACGCGTGCTCGGCGGCGCGCCGCTTTCATCCCCGGTCCTCGCTCGACGTCGGTCGCGTTCGCCTTTTAAGATTTTACGCGATCATAAATAAGCGCGCAACGACAGGCAAAGAACCTAACCGAGCGTGGGACGAATGATGAATCGAGAGAAAAAAAGGTCATGCGCGCGTATATTTCCCGCAATTACACGAGCAATCGATTTTTACACTCGACGTACATCTTAATCCCGCGTAGGTACCCACTTGTCGTGAGCCACGCTTTTTTTCTCTTCGAGCCCAACGGACACGTCTCACGATACAGTTCTCTTTCCGCGACGAAATAGCGCGCCGTAGGCAAGTATATCCGGGAAGTTTGGGCCATTGAACCGTGCTGCTGGCGAACACAATGAGCGACGCCGAACACGACGTAGACACGGCCACTGACCGGTGCTCGGTACACCCGGAGCCCCCGGTCGCCGATATTCCCGTCCGATATTGTCGCGCGTTCCCCGCGTAGGAAATTGACCCAAGGGCCGTGACCGCGTATCGACGTTACGTCAAAGTCGCGTCAATCATACTATCAACATTATGAAATAATTAGCGACGTCACCGCGCAGAAGAGCGATACACGATCGATCAACGGCATTTCAATCCAATCGCCCGTAATTCCAGAGTCCGCGAGGGGGTAACCGGAACATGCACGCACGCACCACTCCCATCAACATTTCGCGTCACGTAGAGCGTAGTCGGTCGCGTCTGCAAAAAAGCGCCGCACACGCAAATCCGAGTCGCGACGACGCGGTGTTCGGAGACAAGGTGGTCGACCGCGAGATACCAGCGGCAAGATTTATCGGAGGAATATCGGACGGTCTCGTTGTGCTTTTACCTAGCATGAAAATATAACTACGTTTCCACTCCTGGTAAAAAGCGTTTTGTAAATAAATTCTGTGACAAGAATTAATAAAATTGCATAAATAAAAATATAAAAAAATTATTTGTTAAATCTGCCCGTTAAAAATGGACAAGACAATAATAAAGATATTAAATTATTCGATTTAAGAAATGAAATACAATGGAATAATTTCTTAATAATTCATCAGTGAAGTAAATAATTAAATCTCTCGTTAAATAAAGACAACCGAAATTTCCCGCGAAGAATTTCCAGCGATTACTTCATCGATTCGTCTGATTCATAATTTAACTCATTTCAGTCTATGACCGTATTATTTTTTACCGACATGGCATTCCGTTCACGAGACAGATGTACATCACTTTAAATTAATTTTTGTGGAATGTAAGTAACACGATTGTATTGCCTCGACCCGCTTCTTCCTTCACCGCGTACGTGATAATGGAGACGTGACAAATGCCTGAGAAGGTTTAGACGCTTCTCGGACATAAGAATGCGTGAAGAGACAATTTAAGGGAATTAAGAGTTAATTGCCTTAAATTGAAAATTTCGCCGCCAATTAAAGCGAAACAAGCGCATTACTTAGAAATAGAAAAACGTGTCAGCCCGGCTGAAACTATGCGACGAAAAAGCCGCTAGATAATACACATTTCGGACAAACAATCTCCCTAAAAGAATAATTAACGAGTCTTATCGTGTCGTATTACCGATTAACCAGCACACTTGATGCGGCGTTTATCTAATGATAAATATGATAATTATTAAAACGTCAACGAGAATCGGCAACAAGTCGGAAATGAATCATTAGATACGGGAAAACTTTTTCCGCTAATTACTCGAGAAATTTCAATCCGCGTGCTAGGCGCTTCTCGACGTGCGATAGATAAACCGGTCGGCGCGGAGCAATAGGACTTTACAACCAGCACGTCCGTGTCATAATATGCTCAACAATGTCATGTCGCTATTACGAGGCGCACACAACTGCGCTTGCACGCGGTTGCATACTACCACTTGTAATTCCTTAATGACTCCGGAATGCTGGGCCATTCGAAGGGAGTGAAAGTCGCGGCTGAACAGCTGAAGCTCGCGGTGATACTCGCGATGACTCGAAGGTTGCACGGAGAGTGAGACGTTCTCTCTCTTTCTCTCTGCATGTACCCGCGCTAATGCCGCGATACATATCGGGTGTACCATAAAATCGTTATATAATCGTCAAACGAATACAGAATAATAATTGCCTAAATATATAAGTATTATTAATTAGACGATAAATGACCGTCAAACTCGTTCAGAGGATAATAAGATGCGACAACTGCCCGGTTCATCAAGGTTACATTAGTGTCGGCAACGAGACGATACCGGCTATAAATATCTAGAATTCTTCTGTGAGAGAGCACGGGACCGTCGGTCCAGCCCGCGCTATGGAGAATGCATGTTTTCAACTGTCCGAGCGATACGACCGCATCCATCATTCGCGGTGATAAACGACCGCGAGAACGGACGTAAAAATGATCCGCCGATAAAGCAAAAAGTACCGCAAGACGCCCGGGGTCTATAAATAACGTATAGCAACACGCTAATGAAGCCCCGTCATTACCATACCCCAACGCGATCGAAGGGGTCTTCAACGACTCGCATTCTTGCTTTCATCAAACCGATTGATAACGCGGGAGAATAACGGACGATGCTACGACGTTATTCTATACGTCGGGCAATAATCAAATAAATCTTTAATAACGCCGCAACTTGTCGACTTGGGCAGTGCGTCGATCGGACGATAAAATTATCGTGCTCGTGTAATATCGGGCGAAGAGCCATTGTCTATCGGGACACACGAGTTGCAGGTCGAAGCCGGAGGCTGCGACGAGAAATCAGGATGGCTGGCTGGTTGGCAGGCAGGCAGCAGACAGCAGGCAAGCAGGCAGGCAGGCAACCGGCGGGGATAATTTAACCACGCGCGGAGAGGAGCCGGTTTTCCACGGCGGCCTATCACGAAAGTTGCGCGCGCGCGGAGGTACGACGAACCGAAGGGATGAGTCACGGCTGTTCTTCTCTCTTCCCACTCTCTTTCTGTCGCGCCGAGGTCGCGGCGACAACGAAGAAAGGAAGGGAGACCACGCACGCGAATGCGGTTGAAACTGCAGACTGCAGAGGAAGACGAAGAGGAAGGTGGTGACGGTGGTGAAGGAAACGAGAGGATCAGCCGTCGCGAGGTCCCGCGGCTACGCGCCTCGCCTACGCGCGCGGCTACGGTCACGAGAGAGGAAGATAAGACGAGAAGCTGCAGAGAGCGAGGGTAAAAAATTCGCGAGAGAAGCGGGAAGAAAAGCGAGAGCTAGCGTCGCTACTTATTATACATCTGCCGGCAAGCCGATCGCAGCTGCCCGACTGCGTTAACCGGAAAGAGTTACGATGATTCATAGCCGCCTCGGGATAATTAAGCATCTTACTATGCTTTTCAGGATGTAGCTTTAGCAGGTGGATGCAAGTGAAGCGTTGCCTCAGTCTTATAACTTTTATGTTCATTTCCATCAATGTAGATTAACTTTAATCTCGGTTTAACTTACTTTTCATTTTTTTCTAATTCTGAGAAGCAGAAAAGGGTAAAAAGTTAAATCGAGATTAAAGTTAATCTACATTGATGGAAATAAACATTAGTATCTGATCTGTAGATGCAGGTACGCAAAATACCCAAACCATTTCAAGAAGAAATGTGTGAATCGTGTCACAGGTAAAATTGTTACAATTACGTTTGTCGTTATCACACATGTTACGTTATGATTTAGTCTAGTCATTTATTATACCCTTAATTTCTGTCCAAGAATCGATCGTAGCCCAATCGAAGTTTCTAATGCGACTAGTCCTATCACGCGAGGGATCATCGTGCGATCATCGTTAATCTATATAACTCGTCGATACAATCGCGCTGATCGGGGTGTAAAGCGCGTGTAACGTGGAATAGCTTGTTAAGCAGCGCGACGAAGATTAATAATAACGTCTACAAAGTGAGCTCCATCATTCACGGAGCTCGTGAAAGGCCCGTCGCGCCGTTGTAATGGTTGCGCCGTCAGCGTCACAAGGTATAACGTGCAGCTGCATAATACTTCATCATTTCCCTGCGCGACAATGATGCGATACCGGGGGATGGCCCTCTCTCGTCCCGCCGATAAACACGCAAACCGAGGAATCGTGAGCGATGTTAACGAATAACTTTGTTAACGCGAGCCCCCTCGCGTCGAGTCGTATCATTTCTACCAAATAAATCTCCGATAATCGCGAGCGCCTTCGAGATTTATCGAGTCCCGGGGCCAATTAAAGCACCGTCTGAGAGCCCTCGATTCCGTGACGGCTATCGCGTGGCCGTCCGTGATTATCTCTCCGCGCGCGCGGTGCACGCGGATCGCGGCGCACGAACTTCAAGGGAAACACGAAGTGCCACGCTTGATCAAACATAGGCCGTTATTGGCCGAGACTTTTAAGACCTAGCCGGCTAAATCGATTATTCGGTCGTGGCGATTATATACGGGCGGGAAAAGATCGAGGAAGTCGGAATGGGGTCGCGGGCGATTCATTGCCGCGGCTCGTAAAGCCGATCGCCCCGTTTTTTCCCCCCGCGTTGCGATTGTACCACCACCATACGCTACCTTGCCGTGGAACTTGGTCAGGGCGCTGCGATACGTATTTCGCGAGAGTCGTTCGACGAGCGCAAAAATATCTCACTCACAACGAGCAATAACGCAGCGCGCTATCGAGACGCATTGCGAGTAACGCGCGAGTTTTATTCGTCGTCGCATCGATAACAAGGAGTGGCAATATCGGCAAAATTGAAAATTGACAACTTTGTTTTTTCGAGAATAACGCAACGCAAACGCGCGGCGCGATATCAAAGAGCGGCGCAATTAGCTCGAACGAAATTGAACTCGATATACGCTCTCGTGCGCGATAATGTTTAACGCGAAAACGCATGATCGGTGTTATGAAATTTGGTAGAGGAGTAAAATTATCCAATTACGCGTTACCGAGAGTTAAATTACGCAAAATGTTTCAATTACGAATATTCGAGGATAAGGTTTCCAGGTGAGCTATCGGATAACGAGAAAAAACTTCCTCGCAAATGTAATTATCTCGCTCTCCCGAATTTTGCAATCGTAGCGATAGAGATATAACGTTCTGTTAACGTCAAAAATAGTTCTGTTTGTTTTGAGAAGCACAGTGTGTTTTCGCAAGTAATTTCCTGTCGCTCCAACACTTAGAGTAACAATGTATTCGTGTAGATGTTCTTTCGCGACTCACCTCTGCGAGTGGCTCTTCCTTGGTGACGTCTCCATTCTTGGGCGTTTCATCGCGGCTCGGCTTAGTCTTGTCTTTCTTGCTGAAGCTGATCGACCTGAAGGACCACTTTTTCTTCTAGAAAACGAGAAAAGACCATCTGATAGCGATCGGCAGACTCATCGCGCGTAATTGCGCGTTGTAGGTACTTGGTGAAAATTAAACTTCTAAATTAAGGTGGAACAACTGACTGACACGCGAATAGGTCTCGATGTACGAGACGTGACGTGAGGAGAATTTATTTATTTGTCATCGAGCACGATTAATTAAGCCTGGATCGGCGAGTCGCCTTACCTTATCCTTCTTTTTGGTTTCCTTATTGTCTGGAGAGGTGGCAGTGTTCGGACTGGCAGGGGTGGCCTCTGTGGGCGTCGTGACCTCTGCAACCTCCGCGGGAGAGTCTCCAGACGATTCTGGCTTCGTCTCCTCGGCTTTTACTTCTTCTTGCTGCGGTTGCTGAAAGCAGAGGTAAAGTCCTCCTTCGAATTTGGTCCTCTGAGATGTAACGTTAATCCTACGCGAATGAGTGTCTTCGATCCGAACGATAAAGATACTTTTCATGTACAATGGATATGTAAATATGTCTTATATACGATTACAACAAATATAAATCGTCTGAAATTCTCGGAATCAGTCAGAATAATAGGAATTGTCATAAGTAGTACTTTACCCTAGTGTAGAGATTTCGTTAAGCATGAAGAACATGAACGAGAATAAGATATATAAGCAAGATATATACCACGTCGTAAATTGTAAATCCTATATCGTAAATCGATACTCTGTAAAGCTACAATGTATATGACTTCCCGCGGTGATTCTTCCGAGTTCAACCATTTTGCAAAATGATAGCGCTCAAGCAGTTGATACCTGCTTTCAACGTGGCTCGTCACGACACGCGATATATTTAAAGTCGTTAAAGAGAGACCTAGCATTTCCCATGTCAT
This sequence comes from Temnothorax curvispinosus, assembly GCF_003070985.1. Taxonomy (NCBI): domain Eukaryota; kingdom Metazoa; phylum Arthropoda; class Insecta; order Hymenoptera; family Formicidae; genus Temnothorax; species Temnothorax curvispinosus. The sequence goes on from NW_020214555.1 coordinate 1,330,658, forward strand.
CCTAAAATCCGTGTATGCCTTTTACAACTTCATTACTTTGCTTCACTATGTTATCATTGACGAAACATCGAAAATTACATTGCCAAGAACTTTGAAGAGGGTGCAATTATGATAATCATCAAAAAGCTGATTAGAAATTGAGATTAATTTTTCATAGATTTAAATTAAGAACCTAAAAGTAATGTCACAAAAGCGTTAAACAAATTACCTTTTGATTCACCCCGGGACTCAAGTCATACCAATTTATACGAAAATGTAGAAGCTACGCAACATTGAAAATTTCATTATCTCATTTCTCGTAAACTATAGCTGAGTAAAACTGATTACACGGACAGGCTTTTCGCCCGCGAGCGTATACGTTTCTGTGATGATACTTGTATAGTCGTTGAAAGTTTCTCATCTTGCGTCCGGAAGTACCGCAGGCACTCCGGAATGAAGTCGCTTAACTCTTTCCCATCGTATTCCGAGGCCCATCACTTATAAATAATATCAAACTTCCGTGAACCGGGTTAGTTTTCCCGGAAAGCGCATAGTGCACAACGAGCTGCACGACACGAGAGGTTTCTTTGTCCCGGGTCCTGAAAGGCCCTCGACGGTCTCTCTCGTCTTAACGGCGAAGTGTGCAGCTTACCAAACTAACCGAGAAAAGTGCGGCCGACAAGAGCTTGTCGACCCATCTTTGCCAGAAAAAGTTCGCTGGAGTCGATTAGATTTCGGGGGTCAAGCCCTGAAGCCCCGGAATTTCCCAGCCTCCGTATAGAAATAATTGCATACTTGATCCAGTTATACAATAAGACAAATAAGCTAATAAAGGATTAGAAAAAGTATCGGGTTACGATACTTCCATTAACATAAATTGCGAGTGACTTGTGATAATCAAATTAGGATAAAATGCCATTTACGTCCGGGGTTGGATCTTAGTAGCCTAATATTATTTGTGAGTATATACATATATTTATTTTCTAATTTATTAAACTGCGTGCCGATTCTTTGTCGGACTAAAAAATTGTTGGAACATTAAAATCCCTTTTCTCCCCCCAAATTAAATCGATTTAATTTTTAATACTATACGCATCTAAATAACTGCAAAGAATTTATTGCGACTTATTATTTTTATACCGAATTTAGGTACTTTACCGAAGTGACTTGTTGAATTTATGTACAAGTGTTAATCCACGTATAATTATCCTTGAAAACATGAAAACTATCTTGCAAATTTGCGAAAAAAATTCTAGACTCCTCGAGCGAAAAATAATGCGACGTAATCGTTCGTTACCTCGGTGTATGTAATTATATGATTCATGGCGCAAAGCAGGCGGACAGAATAATGCTTCGTTAAAAACGCTTCTTCGAAGCCATGGCTGAAAGATCTCTCGGCATTGTCTCCCTAAATTTTGCGAGTCATCCTCCTTCCATAAACTAAAATTATTTTCTCCTATTATTAAAATTATTGTCTTCGCATTCACTTTTGCGTAAATATATAATTTTTCGTCACAAAGTTTTATTCCAAAAATCGAAACTTTTATTTTCCGCCAGCGCTCACTTTAGCTATTTAGCTGCTTCTATCCTTCATTTCCAATTCCTGATCGATAAAGCTGCTAACCGCGACGGCAAATATTGTCCGAGTCGAATGAAACAACGCGTGAATGGCGTTTTGCAACTCGAGGCAGGTGACTGGTCGATTGTACAAACAACGAGCTACTTTATTATCGATGCAAATACGCGGGAACAATTCTACACGTTTATCCGAGATACGCAAACACGTACGTACGCATGTACGTGCGTCGCGATGCGATAAAACAACGCAACGGCCAATCAAGCGACCGTTCCACGGCGTCGTTTAAGAACGATATAAATCCGACGTGGGCGTTATATAGTGAATTTCCTGATTTACAACGGACTGGGAGGCACGACGCGCTGTCACATTCGATTACAACTAACGCGTATGCACAACGCCGTTCTCTGCCTCTCTCTCTCTCTCTCTTTCTCGCTTTCTCCTTCTCTTCTCGTCCGCATCGCCGTCTCTTCCATAACGACGGCGAGACGAGGCGAATCTCCTCAGACGCGTTTTGCGCGCATTATATTATGTAAATATCGGCTTATTTCTGCATTCACGAGACGCGCAACGACGACGAGTCTCGCTGTATCCGGCGAAGACGAGATACGAGCAAAGGCAGAAGAGAGGACAAAAAAAAGAATGGCCGGAAAACGAGGTCCGAAAAAGACGAGGGGCAACTGCGCCGGGATATTCTCCCCGACGTAAGTGCCTGGATACAATGGCACGAATATGGGGGGCTCTGCATATTAATATGAACTACAAAACGTTGAGGATAAAAAGTGGATACCCACCCAAGTCAACAAACGCAAAAAAATTGGACAAAAATTTCGGAACGAAAGATAGGAAAACGAGCCGCGTTTTTGCTATTATTTTGTACCCCAAAAAAGTGAAAAAAATTGTGATAGGATACATAACGCGAAAGCGAATCGAGCTGTTTTTCAAGCTGCGCTTCTCTATAAGTATGAATATTGCATTCAGTGTAAAACGAAATAATGAATTAAGATTCCGCGCGCGGATCGTATTACCGAAGACGCAGGTAAATAATAATAATGAGCGTCGCGTCGAGAGGCCGATATATTGGAATTCGGAGGCCACATGAGTTTACCACTAATTAATATTCAAAGATACGCGGCGCGCGAGCAACCTTGCGCGGCGGATAAAGACGCCGGATCGTCGCGCAGCCTGATCGCACAATATTGGAATATGAAGGAATCCACGGCACGGGACGCGCAGCGGGCTTTAAAGCGAAGGCCGAGAGATTTCCACAATAAATTCCTCGGCGCTGCAGACGTGCATATGTGAATACGCATCATCTGTCCCGCGTACGCAGTTTCTATAACGAATTCCCAAGCGTTGAGTAATCGTCGCATATGCGATCGACGTGTATACGCGAATCCCGCGTTTTATTTTGACTATACGGCGATACCGCCCGCCGTGAAAACGCCACGCGATCGCGTAAAGCGAGAAATTACACGCAACGCGCGGCGCGCGGTTAAATTTAACCGTTAAAATACTCGGCTGGGGAGGGATTTACCGCGTTTTAATCGAGAAACCGCGTTTCACCGGAGCTGGAGACCGCGAAAGGAGATGGGCGTTATCCGCGATGCTCGCTAGACGGAGGAAACTCGCAGGAATTCAGACGGGTCAGAGATGCAATTACTGGCGGCAAAACAGATGAGTCGTATTAATTAATAAAGCGCGTTCGTTCCGAGCTATGCGAGCTACATATATGATGATTCATCAACGAAATGCGCGGCGCCGAGATATCACGATGTTCGCGCGGTATTAATTATACGTGAAATACTTTGCTTAATTTCCGTACGATATATTCCGTGCGGCTGATTCATCGTTCGGAAAGGAGGAGATCGATAGGCGGATCAACATCCTTTTGCCATCTATGATGTTAATCGCGTATAATATATCTCTATATCGATGTGTTGCAGTCTACAAGTTAATTATAGAAATCAGAAAGATTTGTGAACTCACGAGATACAAAGCACTCTGCAATTTAACTGTCGACCGCGGAACGATACATTAATCATTAATAAATTTCAGCCTATTAGTGTCACGTTTTTCTTTTTAGTCAATAATATCGAGACTCGATATCAATCAAATTATAATTCTCTTAATTTTTATAAGATGATAAACGATAACCTCGTAGATTTTGTATCAGGTACCATTATGCATATATTATTTTTTATCGGGTACTATTATGCGCAAGTTATTTTTATCGGCTACCATTGTATTTTTAAAACAATGGGATATAATAAATATATAAATGTCTTTCACGGTAGAATCTTTATCGCACGGTCAGGCGTCCATCCGCGACGCACAGATGAGTCACGGCCAAGGTTGCGATCCACGCCTTGCTCGTTACGGATTCGAGCGTGCCCTCTGCCGTACACGCACGGTGCACACACACACAGTTTATTTCGCGAATATACGCACGATCGCGAATTCTCATTCAAAACAGGCCGAGAGCATCGTGTCGGACTCGTCGTCATATCAGCGCGGCGTATTAAGGGCAGGTGTTCAGCAAGACGTACGGGTTGACTCTTAAGCAGATCGCGTACACGCACCTGCCTGGGGATTTGGTAAGATTGCGGATAGAGAGCGGCGCGGTACGTCGCCAGACGCACGGAGACACCGGAGGAAAGCGATGAATATTCATGAGACGCGGGTATAATCTCGTACGTCACACAAACACCGCCGCTTTAATCGCGATGAACTCGAGCGCGATCCGCGATCGAGAATCGTAACACGCGCATAACAACGCAATGTCCTCTAACAACCGATGCGGAGCGACAGGTAAATCGAGGTAAACCATGATGACGTTATGCTAATGAGATTGACATATTTAAATCTGAATGTGGGTTAAGCAGCAACGCGACGGCAATGAAAGAGACACGGTAAACGAGACGCGGAGATTGGAAAGGAGAAACTCCTCGGGCCGCGCGGGAATATTTAATCTATAACGGATCGGTTTTACGACATTCTCCTTATCGCATTTATGCAAACACTTCATTAGCGGGGTCTCTCTTTCAGCGCAGAAAGAAATTCACGGAACAGAACTCGCTAAGATGCGATGTGACCGCGCGGAATTATTTGAGATGTGTCGGTTGGGAATGATCCCAGCGATCGAGATACACGCGCGAAATAGTAACGCAAGGGGGGAAAAGGGGGATAGGGAAGATTTATTCGTCTAGGACAGTTAGGTATGCCTCGGTAAAGAAAAGGTACATGAAGCCGGTACATGAGCCGCGAGATTACAGTTAGTCGCGGGAATCGGCGAGTGTGCACTTGCACACGGCGAAGTTAGTCAAACGGTATTCGCTCGTTTTTTGTCAAAAATTTAACGGGCATCGCGAAGCGCGAGCTACTCGATTCACGGCCGATGTGTCATGTCGGGACACCGATCTCCATCAGACGCTCATGATATTCAAACGACAGGCACTCGCGATAGCGCGCGAATCGGGAAGCGATGGGCTTCGATGCAATGAGATTTCGATTGTCGGACGGATAATCAAGATAAACTCGCTGTCGTCTCGCGGGAAAATGATCGACTCGATACCCGAGAAGCGAGCGGATTCATGTTCGATGGAACGATAACGGGATGGCATGACTCAACGTAGCGTATCAAACTAATTTTTCACACGGTCTCTATGGAGACCGTGCTAGAAAATGCGCGTATCAACCTGGCGAAATCTTATTCTTGAAGAAAAGTATCGATTACTTACCGGAGATACGAGGGAAAAGAAGTAAATCGAACGTGCGAAATATTGCTTTCGAGATTCATCCGCTAACGTGAAAGCAAGCTCGATTTAAACCAAAATTCTTGCCGCTGCTTTCGAATCGGAATATCTTTATGACGAGGGAAAGATACTCGCTCGAGTGGTCGAGGTAAGTGACGCCTTAAACCGGCGCGAAATGGTGGAGAACGAGAAATCGAAAGAGGAGCAAGAACGACTTGTCGAAAGGAAATGAAAGGAAGGAGAGGATGGTAGTAAAGTGCGCTCTCTCTCGCGTATCGTCGTATCTGGTGCGTGACAGCTGCCGCCGGTCTTGCTCAATCGGGGAAATATCAAGTTTCGCCTATAAAGCAGGGGAGGGTGGTATTTCGAGATATAAACCGCCGCGAACTTATGAGATTCGAGTCGAGAAGAGGGAAAGAGAGAGTGAGACAGAGAGAGACCCGAAAACTTGGCACGACGGAATTGACACACGCGCCACCAATTTTTCGAGTAGGGCTACTTCAAAGTAGGAAAAGTTCGAAAGACTAAATTGCCTGGAGAACGTTCACTCCAGTTCGGGCAAATAAAATATACGGTTTTATAAAATAGTAAATACCTTAAGATAAAAGGTTACAATTAGAATGCTGCAGTGTTTTTCGCACATTTTCATAAAATTTGGAGTTTGATAAATCAATCGATCGTAAGTGCGTGCAGTAGTACATATCATGTTGTTATAATTAAAGAAACTGAAAGAACTAGTTGAACAGATTAAACGCGAATGGAATCGTAAAAATGCGTACGAATACGAATTCATCCGTGTTGCTTGTCTAGTCTACGTAATGTTAACATGCACTTTGTAAAACGCCAATCCGTATCAACGCGCGATGCGCAATTAATCGCGAGCGTACGAGCTTTCCGTTTATAACGCATCTTATGTAACGCCATGATTATCGACCATCAAGCCGATATGCGCGCTTGAGCGGTCATTGAAGCGATGCAATGATCCTGTGAAGAGGAGATCAACGCGCTGATTCTCGCGTTCATGAGTTATAACTCGGTACGAGCAGGAAATCGATCGTTATCGAAGGTAGGCCGTTCTCGGACCTGCGAGTGAGGTAGCATTTCGCCTAGGTCATGCCCAAGAATAGTCAACCCCGGATGTCGTAAAGGCGACACTTGACGCGCGTCCCGCGTGAAGTCCGGTTTATACGGCGTTCTTTTGTCCGGTGCCAAATAATTCCTCGGGGGGACGCGGCAAAGAACGCATCGACAGGAACGGGGAAAAGAGCGATAAAAACAGCATGCACTGTCACTGTCGCACTAATCCATTAATTGCTAACGTAAGCCATTAATCGTAATGTAATTTACTTTTTAAATAGATGTGTATATTGCGATGTCGCTAATAACGTGTACTAATTCTGTTTTAGCGATACTTGCCAGAATCTTAAATTGAAGAAAATATCTCTCGTTAGCGATATATATTTTATCATTACATTATGACTTTATTATAACATCTCGGAAAATATTATGTATAAACGTCAAACACGCTATACTCTACTAAAATAATTTGATGATTGTATGATACATTGTATATTATTTGATGATTTATTATTATTAGCTATTTTACACGCACATTTTTAATAATGAAGATGCCGATAAGTATAGGTAACACAGTGCAAGAAGGTGATACGCCGTCGCTTTCGACGAATTGATTAAGATTAATGATTCGTCGACGCGTGCAACCTCCACCGGATGAATCGTCTCAGCGAGATAAGCTTCGAAGTAGTACCTACGACTTTTACGAGCAAACGCGTGATTCAGCACGCGCCCATTGTAAGCCGTTCACGTATAATCCGAACGAGATCATTGAGAAATGGTCGATAATTGAGCGAGTGACTCACCGCAAAGCGATTCGAGAATGTCAATAATCAAGCGAAGAGAGCGAGTGAAGGAGAGAACGTGGCACTTAACATGCCACGTTATTTAATTTGCCCTCGCACTCAAGAAAAATAATTATACGCGTGAAACGAATCGAAATAGTGTAATCGAGAGGAATTTCGCGGCCTGCCCAACGATAGGCGTGCTCATGTATAATCAATCAAGCCGGAAATTCGAGTCAATAGTATAATTTTCTCGGGTAAAATGTTCATTAATAACGAGATCTTGCGCTAATACGGTATTAATGTATGCCTCGTAATGAAAAATTATCGCGAAATTATACGAACTTCGAATGCAAATATGATCATATCGCTCGGACTGAAATCGAGGTAATCGCACCTGCGCAAACAATTAACCTTAATACGATCGACATGATTTTAAGATAATATGCATACAAGACCCATATGGTACGAACAGAAGCTTAACGTCAAACGAACTTTATTTAGTCTAGTCGCTAAATATTAAATCAAACTATAAAAAAGTTAAAAATAAAGCTTAAAATTCTTTCGACAAAGCTCCTTTTTATTCTCTTGCAGAATGTAACATAAAATTATATTCATCAATTAATTTAAAGCCTGCAAAGTAAACATTATATACATATATATATTTATCGCGCAATTAAAATCACTCTTCAATATTTCGGCTTAAAAGATATCGCCTCGACGAGCTAGGCGATAAAAACTTACCTGCTCCTTATCCTTTTCGGTAGTCTCATCTTTGTCCTTTTCTTTGTCCTCGGTGGAGTCCGTGTGCGGTGCTATGCCGTTGGTGGTAGGCTTCGTGTCGGCCTCCTCGATCCTCTCCAGCTTGCCATCGCCAGGTGCAGCCGCGTCGCCGACGACGCCACCTTCGGCGGGTATTCCCTCCTTCTTTGGCGTCGTCGTTATGTCCACGGACCTCTTGCTCTGTCTCGCTCCCATGTTTGCTTCTTACCTTCTCGTGCCACCTGTCTTTATCTCACTTGCTTTCTGGGTACCAGGTGGTGTCCAGCTAAACCGTCCTGCAATCAAAACAAGAGAAAAGATCGATTAAGATATATTTTGCCAAATTTTCCAAGACACGATAAAAAGTAAAACTAACGACTTAGAACGTACTAACGATGAAATTAAGAGCGAAAGGAGCTCGAGAGAGCGAGAGCTGGTAAATCCGCGTTCGTTCGGGTTCTGCAATTTTACGCAGTTATTTGCACGCGTTGATTTGCACAGCGGTTTCGCCGCCGCGGATAAATTCATCCGTCTCGCGATACGCGAAGGAGCGGGAATTAAACTTTCACCGTAGCGGAGATACATCGGAGATCCTCTCAGCGAATACTCGCTCCGGTCGACGAACGGAGGATCTGCTTATAAGGACATGCAAATCGGAAATGCAAGCGGTCGCGATTCGAAAATGACGCAACTTACATTCACCTGCGCCAGATTGATCCGATAAGCGAGATTTATAGTTATCGATTCGCAGCCACGCCCTTCGTAATTAATAACGACTTTCGTGCGGATTGTGAAGGTATCTCTCTCTCTCCTCCCTCCCCCTATTTTTCTTACCAGAAATCTCTTCTTAAAAATTTATTCGTATCGTATACGACAAACGTCAAATGGCTGGACGATAATGAGCCGTACGAGAGACACCGTTCAGAAAACAAAGAACAAACAGCTAGCACAACGGAAAAGCTCTTCCATCGAGAAACAACTAGGCATTGTTCTATCCAAGGATTCGCTTGTATTCGTTTCCGTTATACGTATTGGCTAAAACGCGAAAAAAAGAGCGTGGAAATACCAGTAAACGCGTGAAGGCATTTTTGTCAACAGTATCGAAGCTATCATTTATACAAAGCGTTATGTTACAGACAACTGTTAAGGCCATTCTACAATACGTCGCGAACAATTGCCAGTTGCTGTCGCCAAAAAAGGTTAAAAGTTCGCCAACTCTCTTTTGACAACCGCAACTGACAAGCGCAACCGGAAATAACACTTTTCAACTAACAGTTGCCATCTCGTTTGCGACGTATTGTAGAATAGCCCTTAGATCACAAATAACAGTACGCACTATATCGCCTTTTGATCGAAGTAAATATCCAACGTCGAGAGACTTCGAGCTATTATTCGCGCTATTATATTTCCATTCTAGGACACTGAACTGGAGATATCAAGTTCGGAGCACACGTCGCCGACGAAAAAGTACAGATCGCTCTTATTGCATTACCTGCGGCACTCGGAGACGAACAGAAATACACGTCCCCGTCACGATTCTAATTATCCTTGGAAGAAAAGAAAAACAGCTGGTTGGAAGCTCGTCGGGGAGCGCGAACGAGAATAACGGTATGTACCGCGGCGATGACTTCGCTGGTAACGAAAGCGGAAACGCGCGCCGCGCCGCGCCGCGCCGTACCAAGGGAACGGCTGCGAAAAACTGGCACGGCGTGGCGAAGCGCGCTAAAAGCCAGGCTCACCTAGGCCACTCGTTTGTTGTGCGCGCGTTAACGCGCATTTAAACGACCACGTGGCTCGTGTACGCACGCACGTATCTCGCCGCTGTTTGTATACGTGCGCGCGCGAGCAGCTGATGGCCGCGATGCGTAACGCGCGGGATCTGTGGTCGCGACGAACTTACGCGAGGTCGTCCTTTGTGTGCCACTCGAGGAGGAAGATCAAGAGAGAAAAACGATCGGAAAGAATACGAAGCGCCATTCCTCAAGCGAATATGTAGAGATGATCGTAGAATGAATAAATTGCGCATATAGAGAAACTATGGCCGGGGTATTCATAGTCAGATCTTATTTCAAGACCGTCGTAAGTAATATCTTAAGATGCTAATACGGCTCTGTGATTGGTTCATGACGTCTTGAAGATTGTACTTAAGACGGTCTTAAATATAAGAACCGACTATGAATACCGGCCTATATCCTTTCTTTGATTCGAGATAGATCTTTCTATAATAAAAATGCCTTAGGGCCAATTTCACCAACCACGGTTAGCTTAATCGACGGTTAAAGTTAACAGGATTGATCAATAGAAATAAATCCACCCTGATAACTTTAACCGTCGGTTAAACTAACCGTGGTTGGTGAAAGTGGCTCTTATAATGGACTTTAACTCTCTTGTTCGAAATTAACAAAAACTATAAATAAAAGTTTTATTTAAGAATAATAATCTTACTTAAATCGAGACATTTTGGAAAGATTTTTTATCTTTAAATTCCAAGTATCAATTGTAATATTTAATGTATTATCGTAAAAGATGTTTGTAGAAACTTCTGTCATTAATATAAAACTTAATTAATATAATTAAATGTTCTTTTATTCTCTATCGCAATAAATTATAATAAAATAAAGATCCTTATAAGAATACACTTTTATTTCGGTTTAAAGTATTACGCAGTTTTCCATATAGTCGCATAGAATTCGCTTGTTATGTGTAAAATGCCTCGTGACCGATATATATCTGATAATCTTTTAAGCGTTTCTCCTCGACACTTGACGTTTATGTTTAAAAAATCGATAGCCTGTGCTCTAGTCAATAGCTCTTATCACTACTTATCAGCGTTAAGTAGGTATAACAGCTCTCATTTAGACATATCTGTCGGCGATGTCTCGTCGTTATCATATACTTGTACTATCTATTTCCACTTTCATTTTGTCAAATATATTTATCGACGAGTCCTGAATTTCGATTATGCGCAGAAATCTTTACGAATGCGGCACCAATAACGTCTGAATTTCCATCGCGCGCATTTTCCGGATCTTCGCCGGAGAGAAAAAAAGTCCCATTAACGAGGCGATTTTTATCGCGCAAAACGCGCGGCGAAATTGGCTTTCTGCTTTCTAGCGGCGATTCATTTCCCGAATGAATTCGCCCGGCGCATTCCTCTCGCGCTACACGTCGCAGTTAAGTTACGCTGAACGAATGAAAGTCAGTGAACAAACAGTTACATTTAGCGCTAATTGAGCGACGAGAGCGTACGGAATGTAAATTGATTCTCCCCGCGATTGGATTTCGTTTCGCGAAAACAGAGCTGCGCGCGCGTCAATGCGAAGTCGGAGCTCTGTGAAGCGACCGTATAGCTGCTGTAGCTATATCACTGTCACCGCATAACGCCATTTGTTTCAAGGTATCCTATTCACGGTGCATTGCACCTCGCGCTATAGCTCCGCACTGTGTATCGGCTGACACACACCACACACGTCTAGCTGTCGCGCGTGCGTCGGATGACGGATCCCGAGACGGAAACACGATGACACAATATTGTTACCTCCGCGAGAATTCCTCGCGCAGCTCCGCTCGCTCGTAATTTTTGACACATTCCGTCACCACTCGGTTAACGAAGTTTAGCAACACGGTCGAGAGATACCGGACGGTCGTTTGTGCTGTCGACAAGCTCGCGCACAAGTGTATTCCTATACAAAGATTATAATTAATAGACGCCAATCTCTAATCTCTCGAAATGAATCCTCTTCACCGGAGTGAGCAGAGTAGGAGCCGTTATTACGATTCGTCTTCGCCTCCGGAAATAATGCCGCCCTTATAGACTAACGAATGATATGTTTCCCCTCCGACACAGCCAAATTTTCGGAACCAATTGCAGTACGCTCCACACAAAAGCTCGTCACGTCCGCGTCGTCGAGAGGGAGACGATAGTTGCGCGCGTTCCGCTTCGTTTCACCTTTATTTCTTCCTGGATTACCGAATTAGTAGAGTAATTCATGTAATTTCCACATCCCCCTCTCTTTGCGATCAATTTATTCGCGCGTACACTCCTAAAAATTGCACGTTTCGCGCGAGGCTTCCCGAAAAATCTCACATGCCGGAAGGAAGACTCATCGTCGAAGCATCCGTAAAAATAGGCAAACAAGAAGACATAATTAGCGTCTTGCTATATTAGGCGACGGCAGGAAGAGTTTCGACAAATATTTATGTTATCCCATATCGTGCTTGTGCGCACCACGTGGGAGTCATGCGTCCCGCGAAGCGTTACGGTAAGAAAATAGCTCTATCGTACGCTCGAGAAGCGCTGTAGATCATCACACGTGTCGATTTACTGAGGGGAGAACGTGGGAAACGGAAAATCGTCTCCGGGAAAATCGAAAAATTATATTTTCCTTCGAACCGCGAGCTTTCTTCTTTCTCTCCGCTTCGCGTCGTTCGTTAATCACAATTCGAAGCGCGAATTTCCGGCGGTGGAGGAAGGTCACGGAGGCGTATCGCGGACGCGGACGCTATATTTAGAAGCGTGTGTGACATCGAATCGCGAGATAAACGTCGCTGGCGCCGAATAAGCGTTGCGCGTCTCCGTTGAAAAACAACGATCGACCGCTGTGTTGTTTGCGCGTGGAAGAACGAAACGCGCGCGTGCACTCGCGTGAACGCGTTTCTCTCGGCTCAAAGTTCCCCGCGATAAAAATAGTCTCCCGGCGGAGAAAGGAAATTCATCGCCGCGCGAAAGAAAGAGAGACACGCTCTTCCGAGTCGATCCATGCAACGGAGCATGTATATGCTCTCCTTACATTGTTATTTATTTTTCTTGTGTTTCGAATCTCTCGCTCGCTCTCTCTTTCTCCCCGTCTGCCGCGCCTTGTCTTTCGCATTAACAATCTCGTACACGGTCCTATAATATCGCGGCAACCATTTATATCATCCTTGGAGAGGAGCGACTGCGCAAGAACTGGTAACGCGAGATGTCTTGCATAAGAGTAACGATAATTGAACAGATATTTTTTCACGTTTTAAGACTGCCGCGCGTATTTAGCTTGCGCGCTCGGTAAATCGTGAGCAATTTACTACGCAAGTATTATTAGGTCGCGCACCCCTCGCGTTAATATAAATCGCGGTTGTGTATAAAGCAATTTTCTGAAGTACGATAGACATTCCGCTGCTTATTCACTCACGAACACGACAAATATAGCATCCAAGTTCCGTTTGGAACGGCATTATTCTTGATCAAATTAAGATTTTGTAATTGAACATTTATAAAACCATTCTTCACGGTGACAATAAAATATGAGTAAAAAGAATAAAAAAATATCTGACAGGCTTGACGAAATTCATCAAGTCAAATCCGATAACGGTGTCGTAACAATTCTCTTTTACGACGCCTTCTCTCTTTTATTCTCTCAAATAAATAGTTTCGCGGCGCGCGTTGCGAAACAGCGTTGCGCCGCTCGAGGCCGCGGAGATGGAAATGCGCACGCGAGAAGGCGTGTTGAATATACACCGAGCGAGTCGTTGCGTTGCGGTCGCCAGCGAGTGCGCGATACATCGGAGAATAGATTCCGCGATCTTCTCGCGGTGGTCGCGATTCCGCGGCAGGCAAGTGAAAGATGCGCGAAAAAAAGCGCGAAAGAAGCGCGAAAGGCGATTGCGAAATAAAGTCTACGAAGACGAAACAGCTCCTTCCTTCTTTTCCCCGTATTTATCTGCTTCGTACGGGGCGAACGAGCGCGGTCGAGGTATAATGAGCGCCGAGATTTCTTTCGGTCGTATCGCTCAATTGATTAATAAGCGCGCATTCAGAGGTCGATGCCGTCTATTAAGGCGTTAACAGCGACACAACGACCGCCGTCGGCCGTCGTTGTGTGAGAGAATTCCTCGCCGGCGATAACGCCAACGATAAGCACGATGCACCGAGAAGAAAACGAACGGAACGAGCCTATTATGGGACTATAATGAAACGACGACGACGACAAGAAGCGGCCGGAAAATTGGATACCTCGCGGCGATTTCAAGGTTGCGCAGGTGCATAAATAGGCGTCGATGACTCGCGTGTTCATGCGCGGGGTTTTCGCTCGGCGGCTCTTTCTTCGGCTTCTTCCCTATTCGCGTTCCGGAATAGCTTTCCTCGCTTCTCGCTTTCACGCCGTATAAGCGAGGACACAATGAGTTTCAATCAAATTTTTAAATCAGTCAAATACAACCTCGAATACAACTCACTGAATTTACATGAATCGTGAGAGACAATTTACGCGAGTAATGGTGCGGTACGTTAAAAATTTCGCCTCTCGCCATCGCCGCCTTGCTAAGCGAGCTAATCCCTGAGCGAATAAGGATCCTCTATCTCGGAACGCGGTGAGACGAGATAAACTAGAGATCGATGTTCGCCCGCAACCTGATTCAACACTTCAAGCCGATGTCACATCCGCTGACTCATCCGATGCACCAAATGACACACGCATTCTCCGCGATAAACAAAAAATTCTTTTCTACGACACTGCGCGAGAGTGCGCTCGTCCCCTAATTCCCACGGGCACGAAATGTGCATGCGCGTGTGTGTAATGCGTGTGTGTGTGTGTGTGTGTGTGCGTGCGTGCGCGTGGCTGTGTAACTGTACGCCCAATCAATCAGCCATTATTTCCTCGCGCCTGACGCGTCTAATTCGATGGTTCAGCTCGGACAGAAACCGACACACATTGAGAGACTGAAATAGAATAAGAAGGAACAAATATAATCATTAAAGGTATAAGATAGTGACCGAAGGAAGCTACCAATCGGATGGCAAATGTAACAAAGAGAACAGCGCGGATGAACGATCCTCTGCCTATTGAAATAGCACTTTGACATTGTGATTAGTTAGAAATATAGACATACTAGTGCGGGCTGTATTCTCGTGCTCCTGTTTTGTTCCTCGTCTCATTCTTTCGCCTCATTGTACTGACCCCATTTTTCGTTCCCGAAAAAAAAAAAGACATCTGCTCTTTCTCTCGCAGCCGTTATCGAAATTGAGAATAACGTAGCGCGCGGAAGAATAGGTGTCGAACCAACTACCACACCATGCGAGCGGACGCGTGTCCCGCATGCGTGAGCAGATACGCTCGCACGTGCTCGCGCTCGCGCTCGTTCCGCCGAAAACCAGCCGAGTGGCCGTCGTAATGGTAAACGGGGAAAGTTAACGGGCCTGAAAAATACGTATGCATACGTGTATGTACACCCGGACCGCGCCGCAGAATGGATCTATTTTTGGCCCCCCGGTTGCGGCGCGTGCACCCCCTCGGTCCGTGTAAACACGCGACCAGAATGCAACAGGGGCGAAATAAAGTCCCCAGCAAGCAGATCTTAAAGAGCGCTCGTAAAAACGACGCCGGGACAAAACGGGAACGCGGATTCGCGTGGACGATGAAAGAGAAATCGGCAGGAATTAGCACGATTGGCAAATAAAACATGCGACGTGCGAAAGCGATATCAAATGCATTTCAACTTCAATATTTTACCGTAGAAATAAAGCTCTCCTTTACGAACAATGACAGGCGATTCGGTCGGCTGCGATTAGCGCTAACCCGATGTCGAAACCGAGTCCGAGCCTCGCGTTTCTAACGTGAAAGACCGCGCTCGATCTTACCCGGGAATCGTATTCAGCGCTGAATGCGCTACAAGAGCAAAACCGCCTCCTCTCTCGGAGGCTGTGCGCGAACAAGAAAAAGGCAGATGTGGGCAAGTTAACGACCCGTTATCGCATGGACGCCGCCACCGCCACCGCCGTTGCTGAAACTGGTTGCTGCCGATTGTAGGAAGCGGGACGCGGATCGAGGGGGTCGGGGCCAAGCCCCGCATGGAGGAGAGGCCTCGGGGCGCGCGTTGCAACGAGGAGCGGCGGGCAAAGCGCGAGGCGAATCGCCTTCGCGCGAGAAGGTGCGTTTTGACGAGGCCACGAAGAACGAAGAAACCAGTCGGCGTCACGGTGCAGGTGTACCGACGCGCGGGCTCGCGCTCGCGCGCAAATGCCGCGCGAGCGGATTTTCGCGGGAAAGCCGCGGCGCGCGGAAGGCGGCGTCGTATTAATTTGCACACAATGCACACGCGATGTTAATTAACAGGAACGTATAATCGACGATAACGTATAAAGTCGTTACGACGATGACTAGATGCAAATGCAAGCGTTACCACAGCGAACTATACGGAGACAAACGTTTCTTGTCGTGAAAACGATCGTTGAGAAAGAGAGTCGGAGAGGATGAAAACGTGCGGTGCGAACAAGATGCATTTGCCAAAAGGATCGGTATTATTTCGAGCCTTTCTCCGCTCGAGCTGCCCGTTCCTCCGACCAGCAACAATCGCTTCCGTGGAAGCCTTGACTGCAGGTAGAAGCCTGTTATACAAAATCGACACAAAAGCGAAAAACGAAAGGGAAGAGGCGAGCGGATCATGCGCCCGTAGAAAAAACCCCCAAGAATACATCCTCGCGTCACTTTTTCCCCTCTATCGCCCGTTTTAATTCTATCTCAACTGTTAAAAAGCTGATCTCTCTCTCCACGAACGAACACAGGATTTATCGAGTTTAAAGTACACACGCAGTAATTTATTACGGGCTGATTGTTCCGCCGTAAAATAATTAAATTCGTAAGCTTCTTTTCCTGAGATACAAAATAATTAATAAATTAAAATATTAATCTACTGATTAATAGGCCGAAGTTAATTACTGCTAAAATACTTGATTATTCACAAAATCGTTTGATTTTGTTTTCAATAATTTTAAAAAAAAAAAAAAAAAAAACAATAAAAACGTATGTTAACAGGCCTAATATATTAATAAACGCATGTAGATCTTAGCTTAACACACACATAGTTAAACACGATACAATATATATCTAAAATTATGAAAGCCTATATTTTTTAATTTTCGGCTACGTTTACTTTTTACATGACTTTTTAATATAAAGTTATAAAAGTCTGTATTTTTTAATTTTCGACTACGTTTACTTTTACATATTAAAGACTTTTATAATTTTAGATATATTATACACGTGTTTAAAACCATTAAGACCTACATGCGTTTATCAATATATTAGGCCTGTTAACATGTTTTTATTCTATGAGTTTTTAGGGTCCATAGCTCGTTAAACATACATTTTTATTCTTTAAGTTTGATTCTTAGTGAGACTCTTTACACAAGCTAATTATTAATTTTAAATTTCTTTGTTCTGAGTGAAGAGGGATAGGAAAGCTTGCTCGTCCCCGTCTGGACGATTCGAAATGTCGGCGCGACAAAGAATACCGGCACAGCGGTATGCGCGATTGCGCGATCCCAAGCGCGGAAAAGGTCGGCTGGAAATCGCGCGTGTACGTACATTACATATGTGGATACGTGCCGTATGCACGGCTCGATCGTTCGGGGGTTAAAGAAGTGTGCGACTACCGAGCAGATGGTGGGGCACGGAATCAAGATGGCGTAACGACCGGTCGTTCCTCGAGGGATCGTTCGTTCGGTCGTACTCTCGAATGACCGTACGAATCCCGGAAGGTACGCCGGCTCGACTCGACTCGACTCGACTTCGCGGCTCGACTCGCAGGGCGTAGGGGGCTCGTCCTCGGGAAGGACGAGCGGGATGCCGACGTCCTCGAGGTCCCCCTCGCGACGCGGCTGGCGCCGTCCGCTATATCGATTGCCGTTCCGGCTTGCCCATTTTCAAAATGGCGCGGAGAGAGGGGACGGTCGAAATCCGGATGCCCCGGAGCGGCGGCCACGTTCCCGGCTGGAACTCCGCCTCGGCGTTTCCTGGGGGACGCGCGAGACCCGTCTGTTGATCCCCCCCTCCGGCGAGAGAATTCGCCGAGGCGAAAGGACTACGAGGACAATGACCACCAGGACGATGTCGGACATCGCGCACGCACGCGCGGGTGCCCGCGAAAAAAAACTTTCGTAATTCGTAGACGCGCAACAGTTCCTTCGGGGGCTTCGCCGTAAAAAAATACCAGCTTCCTTTTGTTCACCAATGAAAAATAGAAGAACGCGAAACTCGACGATCGATCGACGAGACGCCGAACACGATCGTCGGCACCCGCACCACCTCACTTGGTACTCACCTCTCGAATCTCGGCGGTAAAAGCGACGCGCTGAGAAATATTCTCCGTGCTGCGAGGAGACGCGACGTATGTATATACGTTGCCGGTGACGCACACTTCGCGATGCACCTTGTATAAACCTTTTTCCTCGACGAAATCGCTCGGAGGTTCGCCGGGCGCACGTCCGGCGGGCACAATGCGCTTTTACGGCGTCTTTCTCTCTCACAGGTTCACGCGGGTACCGATACAACGGACGGAGGACGCTCGCGTTTATCGCGGCGATGCAACGTGCGTGGGGAAGAAAGGCCTTTCTTTCCCTCTCTCTCTCTCTCTCTCACTTTCGTTACGGCGTGACGAGGAAGAACTTTTTCAGCCGGGAGCACGATCGCGGACACATCCACTTGGCTCGGTAACGCGCGACCAACTGGCGGTGATTCGGTGAACACGAGCGGAGGGGAAGCCGCGTCCGTCTGTCGGGGTCCGTCTGTCCGTCCGTCTTTCTGTCACCAATACGTCGCTCGCTCTCGCACCAACGAGTTGGTTCCCTCTCCCTCCCTGCTCTTCTCTCTCTTTCTCTCTCGCTCGGTTGTCCGTCCTTTCAGAATCTTTCCGTCTCCCTTTCTCTTTTCTCGCGTTCCCTCCTCTCTCTTTCTTCTGTTACTCCGTTTCTGTCTTGCCAGCAGTTTCCTCTATCTCCTTCTCTCGTTCTTTCCCTCTCTTTTTCCCTGCCTTCCGTCGCTCCTGGACTTCTCCTTTCTCTCTATCCTTCGTTCTCTTCAAGCGCACACCCTGTACCCCGGACTCTTTCTCCCTTTTTATCTATCGTCAGCCTCTCCTCTCTTGTAAATCACAGGTACGTCGATGCCCCAATCGAGTGGATCGTGAAAGGGCGCACCGGGGAACGTGACGGCCGTGGTTCTCTCTTCCTCTCGCGCCCGAACGTCCTCGACGAAGGATGCTGGAGCGCGTGGCAACGAGACGTGTACACGCGGGACGAATCACAGGGCGAATTCACGGGACTACGCGGCGGTGGCCGGGCTCTACGGTCGGGTTAATGATCGATCGGCTCCTCTCTCGGCGGCGCGGGTAGCAGCAGCCAGCAGCAGTAGCAGCGACGACGAGAGATATCTCGCCGAGAGAGACGCTCCTTTGTTCTGCTTGTGCCTGCCTGCGTTCGGTCGGTCTGCGTCCTACACGCCCACGCGGACGCTCCCCTTCGTCCGGAAGACGCGGCCGAACGCGATATCTCGGGAGGGAGAAAGAGAGAGAGAGAGAGACAAGCTCGCACTCTCTCGACGCTTTTCGTTTTTCCCCCGTGGCTTTTTTCCTCGCGCGGTCCTGCGGTACAAAACGCTGACACGATCCGCACCTCTCGACCGTCCGGGAAAGAATGAGTACCACGACAACGGAGACGGAGGGGTAGCAGGGATGTAACGGGCGAAACCCGGCGCCCCCGGGATCTCGTTCCGCGCCATGGTGGCAGCCCTGCCGACGACTCCAGCTCCAGCTCTCTAACCAGGAGCGAGAAGAGAGAGCGGCGGGGTACGAGCGAGGTCGACGTAGGGCGGGGCCCTGTGTTACGAAGGGTTACCTTACCTAGGGACACCCCGAACCTTGTTTCGACGCGAGCATGTCGAAGTTGCGATTTTCAGGATCGTCTCTTCACTGTCTTCAATCGTGTCTTCGGGGTCGGAGCACGTTCTGTCCGTCACGTCGAACTTGGCAAATTTCACAGATTATCATACAGATGATACAGACTTATCGTTAGCGGAATGTATATGTAGCTTCTTCCTACGTAATTTAATCTTGTGTGAGAAAATGTTATGTTACAAGTTATGGTTGCGCACACATGAGAGAATATAAATTTGCTAGATTACCCGTTCTCATATTTAGGTACACCTG
The DNA here is from genome assembly GCF_003070985.1 of Temnothorax curvispinosus. NCBI lineage: Eukaryota > Metazoa > Arthropoda > Insecta > Hymenoptera > Formicidae > Temnothorax > Temnothorax curvispinosus. Next base: position 1,350,547 of record NW_020214555.1, read on the forward strand.
AATAACTAGCTAAGAGAGAATGTCCGTGGAATATGCTATTTTTCTAAGACGTAGAAGCGAAAGAGGATACACTTAATATTAAGCACACAATAATGTTTACCGTGGATATACAATATCAACAATATGCCGGCGATATAGCTCATTCACCCATACTAATCTAATTCGTGGGGGACGCCCAAAGTGCCAGGATAGAATCCTTTGATGAGCATTTTATGTCTTATACGAGCGAAGAGGATTAAATCACGTTCCTCTCTGCACAAATCGAACAAGTTCCTTCCTTCCTCGGATTGTTCGGCTCTCCCAAACTGGTTTCCCCGCCGTCTCGGCTAAATTTCAGTTAAGGATCGCGGATAACGATCCTCTTAAGCTCGCGTTATCCCCGGTAACGGCGCAAATAGCCGGCAATCTCCCCCGTGATTTTTTTATAGTCTCGTATAACTCCCACAATCGCTGAGTGGAATCGCGTATTATACGTTATCGCGAAATTTTCGTGGAAAACTTTCGTTGCAAAAAGCGCCGCGCCCTACACTGCTCAAACATTTCGAGAAATTAGAAATTAATTATTCTGTGTTTCCTCTATTTTTAACCCTATTCGCTCCAACCATGCCTTTCGTGTCCCACAAATTTCTAACAGTCGTTTGTTCCGAAAAACAAATGATCGTGGGAGAATCCCCTCCACACCGGAAAAAAGTTATTGTGGCAGGGAACCTCAGGTAAAAATTTCAAAGTCCTAGCTCATTTACTCTCGAAACGGGGAACAATCAAAATCTCGGTGGGACATGAAAGTGCATGGTTGGAGGATTACGTCAGTGTTGTGTGAAAGGTAAATGAGCATTTTTTTCGATAAAAATATATTTTTGTGTATAATTTAACCGTATTTAAAATATTTTTATCGTTAAAAAAGAAATTTAACATTCCACAGAGGTCTATTATGGCTCAGAGGCAGGTGGAAGAGGTAGGGAGGAGCTACGATTATATAAAAAAAATTAATTTTTTTACATAAAAAATATCTGTCACACTTCAAATTCGCCTTTTCTTATTCAGAAATTCTTTTTCTAGCATTCTTTAAGTCCTTAAAGTCCTTCTGTACCATTTAAAAATTACCAAATTTGCGGCGACGAAATTAAGTATTCCTATTTAATTAATAATTATCTCATATTTTTTTTCTCATTTGCACTACTTTTAGCTTTAATTTGCGTTTTGGTTCATTAAGCTTCGTCAATTTGTTCGTGAGTTATGATTTTTTAAGTAAAACGAGTCGTAACGTGTGTTTGTCAACATATAATTGTTGTAAAAAAATATTTAAATAAATGATTTTCAAATGTTCTTTACATTGATTTTTAGTCGAAGGTACAAAGATATTATAATAATTTTTGGGGAATTTTTCAAAGCTATTAACATTATAAAAAACACGTGGGACTCGAAAGTGCATGGTTGGAGGATTATTGGGGCGAAAAAAACGTTGGAGTGAATAGGGTTAATGAAGTCGCTAGATTTCGCTCGCGCGACATTCAGGAAATTTCAAACAAATCGATCAATCGCTAAGGCGATCGTGATACAACGTGATTTCCTGACTCCCCCTGATATAGTTCAGCGAATCGTATTTAAGGACGATTAAAACAACGATTATCGCCGGTCGCTCGCGTAATCTCTACCGATTGCGGTGCACTACGGAGAAACCGGCGCGGTCGTTTGGACGACTGCGGTGGTCGCTCGAGCGAAACAAAACACGCATTATATACCTGCTCGCAGCCAGCTCGGCTATATTACGATCGCCTTTCGCCTTTGGCAACGGGAAGCCGATGACTAATGCGAAAAACACCGACCGAGGTATGTTTGAGGCGATGGAACGCCGAGTTAGATAACGAACGGAATTTCGGGACTTGATCGTCGTATACGGTAAATAAGGCACGAAGAGAGCATGAATAGAGACCGAGATAAAATACCAACGAAATCTTAAGCGATTATCTGGTATCCGTGATAAAAGGAGATAAATCGTAGGAATGTGCGAAAATCCTGTAGTAAAACACGAAACTGAATCATAAAACAGCAGATGACACCTCCATTGAGAAAAATCGCTCGGTCATTTTCTTCAGACATACGTCAAGCATGAATCAAGCGTCTTCGAAAGAAAGATCTTTCATCGTTCGGGGATTCTCAAAGTCACGTGTATTCTTCTCTTTCGTCGATAATCTTAATCACGGAAAGGGATTTCTCATAAGAAAGTTAGGAGTGGGCGCGATCGGCCCTCGTTATCATTTTTACGCGAGTGAATTAATCCCCCGGGATCACTCTCTCCATCTCGGCGCGTCGCTGTATCGCGATGCAAGCGAGCTGATCCTCCTGCTGCTGCCACGCCCATGAAGCGATCGTTTCGGCTCACTTGCGAAAGAGCGAGACTACCTACGCGACTACGACGCTCGATGCAGAAACTGCAAGAATACTTCCGACGTTTCGATTGGCCGCGAGAAGCGATAGAAGCCACGACTTTGTTTTCCATTTCATTTATCTCCGGCAGAATGACGCGACGTTAAAGAGCCGCGGTCGGCGCGGCCTGCTCCTCACGATGCATGCCTTTCACTTACGAATCCGATCTGTCCGATCTGTCACGATCTAATGGCCGGCTATGCTAATCCGTGCCCTACGTAGCGAGCTGTGGTCTCTCTGTCTCTCTCGTTTGTGTAATTAGACGGGGGAGATAATTTCTGATTCGCGCACTCCGCACGACGGCTTACTAATTAAATGCAATTATCCGTTAGCAAACAAGTTTGATCCCCTCGCGATTTGCCGTTCACAAAGGGAAACATTTATTAACTTCTCGTGGGTCTCATTTGAAAGACTCTTGAATTTTGTTTCGAGGTTACGGGTAATTGAGATCGGATAAGTGGGTCAACAATTTTCTAATATCAAAAATTAATAAGCATTATAAAATCATTAAAGAACGATTTCTTACTTCATACCGTTATATTTGAAATTTATATAATTTAATTTCTGTATTTCCAATATAAAAGCATCACGTGAGTCATAAGCGATTGAAAAGAAACGCTAAAAATTAAATAACAAATCTGTAACTTCAAACAAATTTGGTTTCAACAGATTCTTAATTCCACGAGCTTAATATTATCAAGATACTTGCAAGACGTTGTAAATGTTGAAAAACGTTAAAAGTTATAACTCAGTTAGTCTCAGTTCTAAATAAAAAATTTGCATAAAGTCTAAACATAGGCTAATTGCGAGTCATCATACACAGTTACGATCGTGCAACCGTCACGGACAAATCATCGCTGGAGCATCCGTGCAATTTGTCCGGGCACCTGTCGCTCGCATCGAAGACGATATCAATATTTACCAGCACGGCTTTGCCGTCAGTATGCAAAACTGCTTACGCATCGTTTAAGTGTAAGACGTCGTATGGTAATCCGTCTGGAATGTGTAAGCTCTAATCGTCGTCTCGATTCACGACAATCAATCCCGCGACGCACTTGGCGACTGGGATCGCTTTCGTGGCTGGTCACCGGAAATCGACTATCAGGAAATGGAAGATCACTCCTTCTCGGTACCGCGCAACGTCTATATGTATGCACGTAAGCGCGTGTTGCGCGTCAGCTAAGATGCGCCAGCGCATTCCATGCCGAGGACACTCTCGTGCGCGAGTAAAACAATAACCGGATAGAGATTTCCCACGAAGGAAAACCTACTCGTAACACCTGCGCAGAATCCTGACCTCCCACAACTAATATTATTGACGAAAAAAAAATGCTGAATGTAAACTATGTGTGTGTGAGGATGTTGTGCTCAAATGCCTGCAGAAAAAAAAGAAGTCTTAAATCAAGACTTACATGGTTATATATAAGCAAGAATCTATAATCTTCTTATAAGAATTTCAAGTTTTTATTTCAACTTTTTTTCTTGATTAAACTATATAGGTAAATACCTTTATTCAAACAAGTTTTCTTCGTTTAACACAATTTATATCTCATTTCAAGATTACAGATACTTGCTTATATACAAGTATATAGTCTTGATTTAACGCTTCTTTTTTTTCTGTGTGAATAATTCAATAAACAAACTTTTCTAACCGCGCAACAGAAATGATTAAACGGACAATTTTCCAGGAAGATACATCTCTAAAGTTGCTAAATCACGAAAGACGTGAAAATACCGCGCAATATTCCGTTATACGTAGGAAGTTTTATTATGAGCGCGCGGAACGTCTTCTCGACTTGATTTTTAAAGACTTTATTATAAAGCGGTCAATTCTACGGTTAAAATCGTGTAATTACATTTCAGTCCTCGTCGCGCATAAACGCCGCGGTCAAACGATTTCATTCGACGCTGAACAAACAATTACACGAGCAGCGGATTATTCCAAACGAGAAAGTTCAAACCAAAACGAAAACTTTGGTCAAACTTTCCGAGTTAGCGAAGCGTCCCCTCGGTCCCCCGGGCGTCAAAAATCACAGTAGCTCGCCTGTCTCCCGCGGATTAAAGATTTGACGAAGCGCCGCCGTGCCGAATTGTAAAAGTGATAGACGTTCTCTGTACGAGCGTGATGAAGAAACGAGACCGCGAATTCCGCGTACTGCGCGATACGGGTTACTCACTTGGGATGGCGACGAACGACAAACGACGAGTGACGACGATGACAACGATGTCGTAACGCGAATTACTCATAACGTCGCTGCTAGTTCTGACGATCGCGACAATCGAGCTCGTGATACAATCCGAAAGTTAAATGGCCAACGTGTTGACGACTATCCGCTTTTGCATAAATGTCTCAAAGGTTCGCTTTATTCGAACAGGTACGAAGTTGTGAGACGGCGAAAAGCGAGGAAAACGCGCGATTATTTCAATGTCAAGAAACAGATCTTAAATTATGAGAGATTTCTGGAAAATTATTTCAACAATCTTGTTGGACACCGATAATTTCCGGTTTAATAAAATATCTATTTACGAGAAAATCTATCCAAAACTCGCAGAAAAATTCATAATTGAGAGAAAGTGCACGATTTGTGGTGTACCACATATATCAAACGTGCTCGTAATACAAGGGCTGCCCACGAATTAATGGAAATCGATTTCGCATCACCCGCGAGCCTTATAGATTCAATTTATCTGTTATAAAAGCGATCCTATCTCCCTCTCTCTCTCTCTCTCCCTCTGATGCGTTTGGCGCACGTCCTATAATCGAAATCTATCCTATAGATAGATTTCCCAATTACCGAGAAGCGTTACAGAAACACGCAGTAAAAGTAATTCGATTAAACCGTTATGCATCCAAGAGGCGTGCTGTTTCGACAGTAATCCGCCATTTCCTCGTAATTTCCAAAATTGGCTCCTTCGAAATCGCACTGACGGAGAACCGTCGTCAAGCCGATTAACAAGTGAAGTCACGTAGAACGTTAATTTAACGAACGGATCCTTCGCGGAGGATTTAACGCTCCATAAATCGTAACACGACAAAATGTAGCGAGCTGGCATTTCTTAAACTGATGGTTAAACATCGTACAAACTTGGACCCTACAGAAGTAGAGTCCAAGAATAAGCGTCGCGGGTTATTTAATTCTAACTTTTAACATGTTTATACTTTTCGCTTTCGCTCCCATCGCGTGCGTATCACCGCGTGCACGCCAGATTCTACGTCTTCAATTAAATGAGGCGGACATGCTCAGTGGCGAGACGGATAATAGAGAGCGAACGCTGTCACGACTCGGCGGCGATAATTGACATTCTTCCGCGCGGACTGAAAAAGGCCCAAGCTCGCTCTCGCGCCGCTCGCGTTAACTCAATTAGACGCGACAATAAGAGCGATCTCTATGTTTCCATAGAACGGCGGTCGTTATCAATAGACAATAGTCGTAGGCAGCAGCACCAACGATGCAGTGGTCGGGTGCGCAATTTCTTTGTCCCTTGTGTACTGTATATTGCGCACGTCGCGGTGCGGGGCGACGCGTCGTTGCTGACGATGCTTTTCAGGATTTCCCCGCGCATCGTCACTATAGTTGACTACGTAGAAACGAAGAACGGAGCGCGACTCTTTTATCGCATTGCGCTTTGCCTTTATGTCGTCCCGCTTCTATGCGCCGCATATTACCGCAGCGTTTCCGCTCGGAATGTCGCTCGGATGCGCGGCGACGACAGCCAGAGACTCCAGAGAGCAGTTTTTGCAGTGGAAACGACGCGACGATTTGTATATATCGCAGAGATTTCAACGTACAAAGCGCGAGTTCCGCCCGCGGCAAGCTCATCGCTGCAACGCGTCGGAAAACAAGTTCACACGCTGCCGATTCTTATTGTGCATCGCGCATGCAAAGGATAATAATACTCCAACTTGAAATTTCTCGAAGTCAAATCGCTGTCACATAGAACATTCGTGCAACAATATTTTCATTATTTTCATTATTAAAACGGAGCATAGTAATTGCCGGACTCACGACGAGCAAATGGATGGATAATTAACTTGGAAATATAATTAAAATAAAGAAGAAACCACACACACACAACCGCTCGAATGTAGCAAAGCTAGACTAAATTATGAGCTCCAAAAAGGGTGTTAGATTAAAATAAAATCAATTTATTGAATGAACAGTATAATACATACGTTTACGTTTCGACTACACTTAGTCTTCATCATTCATCACAACCAATTAATATGAGAAAATAAAATAAAAATTAAAAAACATAATGATTAAGTTATAAACGTTGAAACAATTTCCTGAAGTAATAAAGTAAACGACACAATCACAAATACAAAAAGGCCGAAGTAAACGTGCATAATTAAAATGCGTCATCAAATTTTGTAAAACTATTCATAAACTGTTCCTGTAGGAACGTCACCGTCACCGAGGAATGATCGGAGCGATAGCGAATTCAGCCAGGAATGCGAGAGATGATTGGATCAGCCGTTCAACGATAAATCAATTTATTCATCAAACGAGGTTGAGTAGTTTAATATGTCACGTTCCACCGCTTCTCTCAAAATACCCACGTTCACGAAGACGAATCTGTAAATGCACGAATGCGAGGCATGGAAGGGAACATCGCCGGCTCGTTTGCAAGAAACGACGACGATGACGACGACGACGACAACGACGACGAGAACCAGAACGGCTCGTTCTAAGGAGCGGCTGCTTGCCAACGGTACAACGGCGGACACATGGCGAACGTGCGGAGGCGATTTCCATGATACGTCGCGATAAGACGTCGCGATACACAGACACGCGAGCGAGCGGAGCCAGCGAGTGCACTCGCACTCAACCGACTTACATGGATCGTGAGTTAGCCCGGCGGCATAGCTAAGAGCGCTGCATCGCAATCGCGAGATTAAGGGATTAAAGATTCAATGAGATTTTAACCACACGCCAGACTTACAACTCCTGGAAGCGAAGTTCCTCCACGCTTTCGGTACAGAATACGTCAAGACGGAATGTTGCGAACGTGGGAATTACTAAAAGTTGTAAATTCATACATGAACCCCTCTTAGAATCCAATTACTTCAAGCCAAACTTAATTTTTGTAAATTTCTTAATTACAGTATTATAATACGTAATTAGTTTATAACTTTATCAACTCTGCTTTTTATGTCGTGGATAATTTTATTTTATAAGTACGGCTTCTGAAAGTTTTGTATATAAATCGAAAAACTAGAGCGATTGTTCATGACATTTTCAAAATATATCAAAAAATAATATATACCTTGCTCTGATTTTTATCGATTTGAGATGGCATCTTTTCCCCTTCATCTGAACGATGTTTGTGCGAAGTTGAAGAGGAAGTCGGCGAAAATAAATAAGAAGGAATGCGCCTCGAGATAGAGAGGGTGCGGAAGAAACATTAACCTCGGGACGTCTCTTGACCCGCGGCATTATACGTCGTAAATTAATAAAGTGGTTAACGACGGGGGGATAAAAAGGTTCCCGTGGTTCTTCGTGGCTTCGAGATCGCTCTTTCTGAAAGGAATCAACGAAGAGATTGATGTACGTGAGTACACACTGTACACAGTGAGTGCCAGAACAGAAGGAACCAATCACGAGACTAACACATTCCCAAGACTCAGGGCCCCCGCACAATCAAAAATATAAGGAGCAAGGAACAGATATTCGAGATTAGGAATAAGAAATCAGGAATAAAGCTGGTGTAGCATTGATACACGGCTCCCGATAGGTTAAAAATCTATTGCCTGTGTTTTTCATTGTGCATCCAATATCTATTCCTGCTTGTTCCTTGTTCTTATATTTTTGTGTGGGGGTCTTCATATTCTCATAATATATAAAATAGAGGAAGCAATGACGTAGCATTGTTAATCTTGCGTTAATCAAATCGTTGAATCATATATTTCTGCTAGGTACATATCTGAAAGAAGAACCATCTCCAAGAGCGGAATTACAAAATTACTTTCACAAACCCGTAACATTGCGAATTCCTCTAGTAAATCGACTCTCGCAAAAAGTTGCGAGGGAGTTTGAAAAGCAATTTCTCGAGATTGATCCACTGCAAACGAGCGACTCGACGATCCACGTGCAGATATAGCGGGTAGTAAAGACGGTGTCGATCCTGCACGTTCTCCGGCACGTTTAGTGCCGGAAACGGAAGCTCCACCTTAGTCGTTGGTCGCAAATAATGTTTGTGCGAACGCGCTCGAAGAATGTCGCATGGCGATGTAGTCGGATATCTAATCACTGTCTAACTAACATCGTGTACGCGCGATATCCTGCTGCGATAAAAAGAAAGGAGCGCTGCATAGTATTTCGGATACTTCGACCATTCGAAGTTGAAAAGCCGATTTTTGGTGCACATATTGATCTTGAACGCTATATTTACATCGGATAAATAGAATTTTCATTGAATAGAGATTGGGATACGGAACTGTTTCCGTCGAAAGCGAAACCGTGTATACATCGCAGATAACTCTATTTCAAATTGAATTACCGCACATTTCCAGATCCAGTCGTTTCAGCGACTCCGGTTGGATCGATCATCGGCTAAATTTAATTTAGAACCTGACCGGCTAAATTTAATTTAGAACAGTTTTAGCCCGAATTAAATAAACACATAGGAAATAATTAACGCGGTGCGCATCTAATACAACGTAACATTTAATAATGTAATATAATAATATATAATCTAACGTATAATATTTGTATGTATGTTATAATAATGTAACCTAATGTAACATAAACTGTTTCAAAAAATAGTTTTCCACGTAATACAAAAAATTAATAAATTTTATTACATAATTAGCTTCTCTTTATTTTGCGTGTGATTTGAATTTGCCTACATACATGATTGAAATAATTGATCAAATAATAATACGGTTAAATTAATTAAGATAATTTTAAAACTTAATGACTGCATTTAACTAATCGCTTCAGTTTATATATTGATGCATGCGAATGTGCGACGGGGTGTGCGTGAAGCCCTGCCAAGTGGTCGCGCCACGGGTCTGCGTGCAGCAGACATGTCGTGGCCTTCTTACCGAAGGAACGAATGAATGAACGAATAAACGCCCGCGCGCAAGACGGGAAGGTCGACGAACCAGATGTGGAGGGAATATCGCGGATCGCGGAACGGTTCGACGAAAATGCAATTGGGTGCAAGGTCATGCGCGACGCTCTGATTCGCTGCCAAGAAGGCAACGGCGGAGTTTGCACGGTCAGTTTCCGCTGCGCTATTAGACTTCGAGGGAAGCTTCCACGGCAGGAATCGCAAGCGAGGACGCTGCCACGACACACGGCAATTTGCCCGACACGCGTCGATTTGTCAGTGTCAACGTAGGTGGCCCCAAACGCGGCACCTACGACTTCCCTTTACCGGCCTCGCGGGATGGAATTGGCTCGCGCGCCGCATCCGGTTTCGTCGGTCCATGAATCACGTCATTGAGATTGGAAAAGGTTATTTCTTCTTTTTCCGCGGATTTGTCGTTGTCGCAGTTACTCATTGCTACCAATCGCCAGGAATCACGTTAATCGATCGAAACCGTGTCGTCTCTTCGGATTAATGACCTATTCGGTTGAAGCGATTATTTCTCGATGATGAGGGGGAAACAGCGAGAATTGTAAAGTTTCCAAACTAACAATAAATTGCAAGTTTTGCAGTTTTCTTTTTGGTTTTATATCTTAATATTTTATAATATTATTACATGTTATAATATTTTAGTGTTAATGTTTTATATACAGAGAGAAACGGAAAAGGCTCATTTAATTTGTATAGAGTTTCGCAGAGGCGTCGAACAACCATTTGTAAATTACAATAATCCCGCGATGCCTCATTATGATTTCAGTGTGGTATTACGCTGCTTCCGAACCGTGGCGCTTTACTTGTACATCCGATTAGCGCGTGCATGCGTCTATGCATCGCGTAAATAAGTTGTTAAAAAATATATCAAGCACTCCGTAAGCTTCGCGTATTGAAGAGAGAGAGAGAGAGAGAGAGAGAGAGAGAGAGAGCCCATACCAAGCACAAATATTTATTCGTGTCAATGTAAATCGAGCATCACGCTATTCTTCCGGACTATTTTATCGCGCCACTTTATCGCAGCATAACTCGCAGCGAAGACCTACACCTTCTCTCGCATTTTGTCGCGTATAACGGACGAAGTACTACGTGCGCGATCTGCATATCATTCGCAGGCTAATGTCAAGCCCCCCCGGCGTACGACATCAGACTGCATGCATGTTTCATATAATTTACGGTCGTTTTCTATTCGCAAATAAATAGAGAGATTCAAGAGACACGAATTTATACATGAAATTTATTAATAATAATCTTTTTTTAAGGTTTTAATAAGATGCTTGCCTATCGTTAATCAATCTTGTATCTTTTCGACCCAATACGCGTCTGGCGATCCAGCCCGACGCTCTTCCGCACAGGAAAGCGAAAGCCGAAAGAGCGCTATATGGATGATATATAATTCTCACGAACAAATCTCCGAATCCCCTCGACTTCAAAGCGTCCAACGACCGCTCTAATGTCGCATTATTCGACGCCGGTTCCGGCGACCTCATAAACGCACTGTCCACGAATCATACCGCGCCGACCGACCTGCCATTTTAATACGGTTAAACCTCCACTTCCGAATAAAACTTCATCAGCCCCCACGAATCTCTCGCATCCGTCGGAACTGTGGACGGCTGGCGCCCAAAATCGCTCGTGTGTGCATCTCCCGTGCGTGCGCGACGTTCACAATCTCACGCACGGCCGTACGCACACACGCACGCACGCACGCACGCCCCCACGTGTTCACGCCCTACGTAGTGCTAATGCGAATATTGCGAATGCATGCGTGCACTACCGAGATGCATGCGGATGCACTTCCCGTGAAACTTTTGTTTCCTTTTACCCCCCGTATACTGCGGCAGGGCCGATATCTCCCCTTCCTTGCACGTGCAAAATATCGGGCTTTTACTCCTCTGTCGTTCGGTGAGCAGATTTGTCGGGCAGATGTCGAGGAAACGCTTCGGCTATCGTTTGGAAGATCGGAAAATTGCGATAGCACCGCGACAAGCGGTGTCAAACGGGATTTTCAGAAAATCGAAATGCACGCTAATTCAGACACGTTTGCATGAACGTACAATTTAAATTTAAGTTTAATTAAAGTAAATGTACCAATGCCTGGACACGTACCTATGTCTGGGTATTTTTATCATTTTAGTCCTTAAATAAGTATTATAACACGAATTAAAATCAAAGAATCAAAGATAAAAATATTTTTCTTGTATCATATTTTTGTCTTTGATTTTAATTCGCGTTATACTTATTTAAAAACTAAAATGATAAAGGTGTGCAAACATAGGTCTTAAGTGTCTCGGCATTGGTATATTTACCGCATGAAAAAAATTCCGACAGACTCGAGAATATTCGGGGTGGTTTCTTACATACTTAATTTATAATAGTGTCCAGATGTTTTCAAAATGTTTTCTCGCAAAAGGTGAATGTTTTTCAAATGTTCGCGTTAATAAACAGCTTCCGCGGTTCCCGCGAAAACCCTTTATTATACGTATCACGCACGATGAATTATTCACTTTCCGTGATGCACAATATGCGCGGGCCCCGCGACGAACAATTGTCTCTCGTATGTAATTGGGTAAACAGCGTGTCGATCGTGCCTGTAATTACAGAAATGTCGCCAACCGAAATACGCGTATCATTCATAAATTCATGTCACGTGACGAATGACAAGACCAACAATGACCAATGACTGCTGTACGAACGGCGTAATGCAGACGGACACCTCCTTTTCCGGAAGTCACGCCGACGGAGCGTGAACCTTCTTCCGTCTTTCGTGATTTCCAAAGCCAGGAGCTCCCGTGTTATACACGGAATATCAACAAGAACATAATTTATAGGTACCTGGCCCCTTCTATTTTATAAAATCTGTTATTACATTCTACGAAAACCAGAAATAAACATACAACCAGAAAATAGACAAAGCTATCGAATATTTCATAAATAAAAATGAGCAAATTATAGAATTCTAGAATCATTAATTCTGCTGGCACACAAAACTTCCGAAGTAAAGATAGATGACCTTTATTCAAATATCTAATATACTTTATGGACTTGAACGTTTCGCTGCTATTTATGTTTATGTAAATTCAACGAACGACGCGAAGTCAACGACGAACGGTCGAAATGACAGGTATGGTAAATCGCGTATGCTAAATTTATAGTCGGCGGCGAATGGCGGACGATAAATATTTTCCACATGGCTCGCGTATCGAAAGTGACAGCAAAAGACGAGCGGAAAAATGTGGAGCCGTTTAGCATGACGCGTCAGCATATCGATATCTCGATGGGAATAATTCATCCCCGTGCGTGGCCCCGTCTTCGACGGACGGCGCGGCGGCGGTACCGATGGACGCGCGAAAAGGAGCCGATTCGTCATGCACGACGGATGCTCCGCGAATTCTTTACGCGCTAAACTCGAGCTCTCTCGAGTCACGTATGCCAAACACGCGCGTGCAACGCGCATCGCGCACACGCGCACGCATAACGAACGTCCGAATTCTTTTTCTCTCCTTTCATTCCTCCCGCTTATCATTCCTCCTTATTTATCCAGTGTCCGTGATAAGTATCCAGTACGATTCAAATAAGATAAAAACAGCGAGCTAGCGAAATATTAATTGTGCATGTTTGATATATCTGTGATGTTAAATTCTATCGCATTAATTTTTATAATGGCAGACTCCTCAAGCAATTGAAAGTGAAAATTTTCTTAGCAAATCTTAGCGATTTCCTCATAAATATAATGTATGTGTATGCGTGCTCTACGCATATCACATTTATCGAAATATAATTTATAATTTATATTAGAATGTTGCGTTTAGATGTCTTAATATTGGCCACTATGTTAATAGATATCTCACAAATGTTTGTAATGTACAGAGAAATAACGCGCGACGTCGCATTGTTTACTATGTATTAGCATATCCCGACATAGCTCGAAGGGAAGTTTTGCAATAGCGAGATACATCTGCTTTCTCCCTTGTACAACGCCTGACAACACCATTCGTCGTGCCGTACGCGGACAATAATGAAGCGCGATTTGCCTAAAACACTAATGGCGCATTGTGCTTCGGTGGGCCCTCATCGTCGTTCCTACGAGACCGCCGGTATATCACCGCCTGCGGCGATGCAATTAAGATCTAATTAAGCGTCACGAGAGAAATACGACGCTGAATTCATTCATAAGGTAACACACGGGCGCGCTCGCAGGATACGTGCGATTCGTTAAATCGATTAGTATTGTTTAGTGCAAACGAATAAGTGCTTCTTACACTGATTATTAAACACTGATATTTATAATTCCTTCTAAATTGACTGCTTAGAAATTATATCCTGAATAAATTCCGATAAACCTCATTTTAAATTAAATAAAAAATAACTTCCTGTTATCTATCCTTATACTTTTAAAATGTTGCTGTAAGAACATAGAGAATTACGTTTTTTTTATTTCTTCCTTGGTCAAACCATTTTTATCAAAGTATCTTTTTATCTTTTTATCTAGTACATCCTGTACGCATACGAATCACGAACTTCTCGCAACTCCGTTTCTAAGTAGGATAACACCGCTATGGATCGAAATCAACTCACGTACTCGCCATTCCCGATGACCAGGAACGGCCAGTAAATGAGGTAAAGGCTGAAGTGACGGGACATCTCATCTCGAAGATTGAATTAAATACACTCCTAGAAGAACGTAGCCGTTATACGTGCGTGCTATAACGGTCTCGGGGGACGACCATGACCGCGAGATCACGGTGACTAGGTGACCCGTGTAGCTTCAATACCGTACGAGAGCGAATAAAAAAATTAACGACCTGCCCACGGAGTTATTCTTTTAAAGTCGCGTAGTTTATCGGCTAAAAATCTGATCACATGCAAATACATATTATATATATTCCCACGCAAGTGTAATAATTTTTCTGGATAATTAACTGAAAAAGGATTAATCTAACTTTAATAAACAGAGAGAAAAATATTATACAATACACTATGGAAGCTATAAGAGGACAGATGGGGGGGAGGGGGGGCGAAACTTGAATGTGAACCAATATACGTAAGTAGCGTTATTCAACGTGAACGTGGTACCATAGAAACGCACGATGCCGCTCTTGTCTGGATCATAAGTGACATTGAATAGACCGAGAAACTGCGTTTTGTCGGACCATTTGTGTAGTTCATTTTACTGCGCTCAACGACAATGACGAAGCGATTAATGACACCGTGTGAGCACGTACGTACAAAAGGACTAATGACACTCTGTGCACTGGTCGCGCGAGTACAATAAGTGTACGTGCACTGTAGAAAACGGAAGTACCGATTAGTATTATACTTTACCGGCGACACAAGCAGTCAAGCAGTCAACTAGACATATCGAACGAGCTAATTTCGGAAGACTTTACACGAGTTTCACAAAACAAGATAACTTTAAAATACGACGTCCTTCTTGCGAAACGTTTCGATAAAATTTCGTTGAATCGTAAATCGAGCACACAGAAATTTTGCGTAGAAAAATCATAGATTAATTCACGTTAATATAAATGTTAGCAGATTATTTATGCGATAACTGACAATTAAAGTCAATCATTACGAAAAATGACAAAAATTTAAAAACAAAAATTCTATCCACTTTTCTCGGCATCATGGTTTTCGGTTTAGCGGTCAAAGACTACCAGAAAGTTCTTAAAGCAATAAAAATGGTAAACGGAGAATGTCTGTCGCTTTACTTTATCCTGCGGGACCGTTTGAAGTGCAATAAAACGACTCAGCTTCTTGCGACCGAATGTTCAAAGACAGACGTTTTTTTCTTCCAAAAGCTAAAAAATTCGGAGCTCTTTCTAAGCGCAATACTTGTTTGTGTGTATAACGACTTACGAGAGCGATAAACTGAATCTAATATTCTATCAGTAAAAGACATCTTTTTAATAATTTAAATTTTATAATATATTTTAAAAAAGATCAGCATGATATCGGCACAACATTCTGCAAAATATTTCTGTACTGTAGATTTCGTCTCTAATTTCTCCGTATAAAATCACCATTTCTATTTTCTCATTATTATATTTGAAATCCATTCGCATACGTCGACTCTTATTAACCACAAAATGCGAAGGGAGGGTTCCAGACCGCCACGTCGGCGGAATAACGATCCGCTCTGCCAGAACTCGAAAATTCATACGGACAGGAAGCCCTCCATTCGCATTCCCGAATCACACGCAAGATCAGTGTTACAAAAGATTAAAATAGCATTCATATATAAATTAAATAACAGAAAAATGGTAAAATATTAAAATAATAAAGAGAAAAGTTCATACCATTAAGGCACATAATAAATTTATCTTTCTAATTATAATTAAAAAAAGTGCAGAACAGCTCTTTTCGTTATCTAGCTATTGCTGCTATTTAATATAATCAACTCTAATTGTCATATTTTACCTGTAATTGCTAAGAGGTTAATTATAAGATGGGAAAGATATCTTTCTCTTTTCATAAATAAATTTCTGCCGGCGCTTTGAAGAATACTTTAAAAACGCGATTATTATATAATTTAATTTATATTAATTATTTGTGCGTCAAGTTTTATTCTTTGCTTGATAAGTTTCGAAGTAAAGGATCCTCGTGTTATAGAGAATTCTGCATTTCTGGCAACACTGGTCGGAGAAACGACCCTTCACGATTGCGAACTCAACCGGACCCCGACGGTGTGCCACGAGGGTTGCCGCTTTCGTATTGATTGTACGTCGGATGATTCATGGGGTATTCTGGTACGGTGACCACCCCCGCGATATTCTAAGCAGTTGCCAACCCCAAGCCTCGGAAGCTTATCCCCGCCGCCGAGACGGAAGGACACTGGCTGGAAACTACATGTTGAGATATGACAAATAAAGGGCATTATATGCATCCCTGCTAAATACACTGCAAATTCGAGGAAAAACGAGATAATGCAACCTGGAAATCCCGAAGATCAGTATGCAGTTAGCATTGTAGTAACTTTAGTGATATCTATGCTATTCTAATAGTTTAATTCCGTGTCATATCTGTTTAAAAAAAATATTATCGTACAATCGAATAACGCGTACAAAGTAAAATCAATAATTAGATGCCGTAAAGAAGGCAGTTGCCGTAAAGATTACAGTTGTAACTGTAATCAACTGAAATTAAGCAAGCCACTTGAATGCAATTGGACGACCCTCGCGCAGGTGGAAGCACGGAACAGGTTTGAGGAGAAAGGGAAGACTTTAGAAGACAAAGAAGAAAGTAAGAATTTAGAAAAGTTAGTCTACGATGCCATGGAACGCGAATTCATTAGCGAATCCTTAGAGCAGCCAGATAAAAATGTCACGATCATAAGTGCCACACCTGCCGCCTGAAGTTTCAAGAACACTTGGCACAGGTGCGTCTATAAATATACAAGTGCAGAAGAACTCGATCACCGAATAAGCTAATGGACATTTCGTTTGTTATCGGCAGTTTCGTCGAATTTCGTCCACGTGACGATATTTATTCTGACGTTTTTAACGCATCGATTCATTTTCCGTTAATTATGTAAATAAGTCAACCCCTCGAGAGAACTTACTTCGCACGTGCATTATATTCGCGCGTATATTTAATTGCGACTGCAGGACGAGAAAAAGTATGCTTTAAAAGGCAGCACAAGGATTACAGTACATTGTCCAGAGAGCTATATAGAATTCACGGAATTACTAATAATTACACGCGCTAATTACATTGCCATTCCCGTATGATTAAATTTCATCAATTAAACGAAAAAGTAAATTTATTATTTTTAAATGGTTATTCAAAAATAATAAATAAAATGTAATAATAAAAATAACAATAAAACGATAAAAGAAATTTCAGATATTTGATATACTTGTGTGTCATTCGGTTACGCCTTTCACGAAGAACTATAACGTTTTACTTAAAACTAAACACGTATCGATTCTACTTCCGCCGGATATAGAAATTCGTTCACCTCAGCACAATGTCATATGTAATCAATCTCCTTCTCAAGCCGCCCTCTTTCCTTTGGGCACTCACCCAAAGAATATTAAAGCCTTTCGCGGCTACTAGTGGGTGGAGGACGCGGCACATGGTCCAGAAGCAGCAGCACTCGAGAGAGAGAGAGAGAGAGAGAGAAAGATTTTTATGATTTCCGAAATAGCGGAACTGGCACGACGCGCGCGTGTACCTTACATTCTTCCCTGAGCTTTTCTTCTCGAGGACCCTTCATCGCGAAAATAACACGCAAAGACAGGCCAATGTCTCTTCTTGGCAAAGCAGCAACCTCACTGTGATATTCTACATCAGACACCGAAACATAATCTCGATAAATTCAGAACGTTATTGCCTTGATCGTCGACCGTTATTCCGAAATATTGCCAAAGTCCATTTACCTCTAAATTGGTTCTCCTAATTTTGTCGAAAATAATCGTGGGTGTGATTCCGGCGATGTTTGGCCAACACTCTACTCACAATCTATCCGACGCGACGTCGCGAGTGCACGCGTCCGCGCGCCCGCACGTACGAGGCCCCGGCACTTTCACTCGTCCCGCTCGTCCGCCTCTTTCCCCGGATTTCTATACGATGTGAGAATAACGGCATTGGCGTATGGCGCCGTGGATATTTGGCACAGACCTGAGAGAGCGTTACTATACCGCGTCGCTCCCTCTTTTCGACGTGCTACACACGTGCAAGCGACGCCGCTTGTGGCACATCTGGCCGCACATTCAAGGCCGGACAATCAACTTTGCGCAAAAGGAGCCTCTTCGTACGCTATACAGGGTGTGTCGTCAGCTACGACTGACCTGAGAATCCTGACAACGCGATTCGCTCTGTAGGATATTCAAAGATGCACCCGAATGAGAATAAGAAGATAAAATGATAATTTGATGACGTGAATTCTTCCCAGTCAATTTTGTCATCATATTGGAAATTCTATTAAACTTTCTGCACAGTAATATCTTTTGATTTCCCAAGATATCGTTTCTTGTAATTCATCTATAAAAAAAAACAAATTTTTTATCTTTATTTCTAAAAGTATGTGTGATGTATCAGCAATTTTTTCTCTTTTATTGCAAATTTTTTTATGAATAATCAGAAACTGAGAGAAGTACCACAGTGTAAAAAATTATGGTCTTAAAATATTTTTGATCTTACAATTAGAGTAGTTTAAAATTAAAACACTCCATAAGACTACAATATAAGACACTTATTAAATCTCACATTATATAAACGTTTTTGTTTCAAGTGATATACAATATACGTTATCAATAATGATAGATGAGTTATGGAAAATTAGAATAAAACTTATTTTCTCTCGGATACCACGGATACCGCGGTATTGCTCATGATACTACGCGGTACTATGTCACCGATAGATGTCATTTGGTATTCATCGTAACTTTGAACACTCGATTGTGCGAGGTGCTCGTTTTCATCAAGAGCTACGAGAGACCAAATTTGCATCGTTTATTGCCTGGATCCGAGGATCCCGAAGGATCTGCCGATAATGATCGCTCCAATGAATGACTTGATTGTCATGAATCCGCGCCGGTCGGGTAAACAAGTTCCTCAACAAAGAACGCCGACGGATGACAACGCTTTTATACGGAGACATGCGATGAATGCGAAATGCGCATAAGCTAGCTATCGAAAACAAAGCGAGGAAGTAACGAGTGAATACACTTTAAATACGCTTAGCGCCTTTCGACAGCTTCGCGGTTCTATTGCGATATTTTTATAACATGTGCAAAAGCAAACGAACGACTGTCATGTATTCTTTGCCAGTACTTTTAATTGTTTACAGCTCGAAACTCGGAGCCTGAATCCTTCAGGCGTCTAACATCCGTCATCAAAGTACCAACTATTTCGGAGCACCCTGTAGAAGCTGTACATCATTGGGAGGATTGCTTCAATCGATGAAATTGATGTAGCGAATAACTACATAGATTCTCAAGATATCGGCAATTCGATTGATCGTTTCTGCTGTTACGATCGGTTGCGTCAGCGCGGCATTGTACGAAAAAATTGCGCAACGTCCTCGAAGGCCGTCGATTTCTCACATATATCTCGCATTCGCGAGATTTCTTTTTCGCGCTATAACGCAGTAGTATCGCACACATCACGGATCATTAGACTTGCAAAAGCTGTTCGGCGTATCGGCTTCTCGTTATCGTGTCTCGCGATGCGACGGTACAGTCACTCGAACCGTTCAAAACTGTGCGATATCGAATACTATCGCGCCGAGTCGTGTGTAAAGCGAACAAAGCTACAGAGTTTCGAAACTATCGCGCCGTGTCGGCGTCGGTTAAGCCGCCGGAACGAGGAGGCTCGATCGGATGGTTAAATCCTCGTGCCTCGATGTTGTATCCTGGTTCCGGCATACTTTGGCTTCGGTATAGCGTTACCTAAAAAGATGGTCGGCTCACGTATACGCAAACAAAGGCTCAGTCCTTTTATTATAGCCCTAATTCGACATGAATCATGCACCACGCACAAACCATGTGCAAAATATTATTCTCTTTTTTTTCCAGGGTAACACTTAGATAGTTACTAATTATCAGTCGGCACAGTGTTATTTGCGCTGTAATCCGTGATTCGAACCAAACGATAACTTATCTCTTAAGATGTTCGAAGAAACAATCCAGCTCGCCAAGAATATCCTTACCTCGACCCTATCTCGACGACCTACTTTGTTTACGTCTCCTTTTTCAAACTTTTCACATGTGAGCTTTACGATTCTCGGACAAATGGGCAGTCGAGAAGGAAGTCTCGTCCCTACTCGAGAAGTTCTTGCCTAGCCTTCGCGTCAGTAGAGAATATAAGACGCGTATAATTAAACCCCCGCGGGTTACAGCGTGGTACGTTTCTCTACCCGCGTTATTATCGTAAGACCCGTGGACGGGACGGGTTCGAACGACCGCGGGCACTCGTTATTACGGCTTATTAGCGACTCAATCAGGACGCCTGTAATGAGCGTCTTAAGTATAATCCAGTTCGAGTAGAAATGATTCGGGACGAAACGGTTCCGAACCTGATTGTTCGACGGAGTCAAATCGGTCGACCGGAAAAAGCAGCGTGATCGTAATTACCGTCTCGTCGTTCGTGAGGATCCTCTATCTATTTAGTCGTGTCGAATTATGGACGCGCTCACGGGAGAGGAAGAGTACTGACCCACGACAAGAGCGGAAATCTGTCGGTCGCGGTATTCTTATACGTCGTTTTCAAGCTCGACTCTCTCTCTCTCGGCTCGGCTTGCCTCGTCCTTCCGTAACCGTAAACCGTAAAACACAATGCCGTAAAGTATAACGCGACCGTTGCGCTGTTGATCTGTCGTAGGTAGGTAAGTGCACGAGAAACCGAGGGATTTGGCTTAGAGGTCATCGGACGGGTGTCCTCTTCCAGCGACAAGATAAGACGTTAATTCGATGCTTCCTGGCTCGATTGAAACCGAGATTTTACAAAGGAGATTTCAGCCCCCTCTCCCTCTCGTGTTGCGTAAGAACATACGTCGCGATGTTGAGTCCCACTGGGATCTTGCGCTTCATCTCGAAGTTGTTTGATTGTCGGAGATAAACGCAATTTGATTTCTACACGTATTCATAAATTATATAACGCGAAATACGTATACATAGTTCTTATTAATTGTTTAATACTAAAAATACCTTTTAATAAGCATTTAAATTATCAGAAATATTTCGCGGTTTTACATCAAGTACTACAACGCATATATTCTGTAATCTTTTACGAGTGCTATTTTCCTCGTAGCATCTTTCTAATTAAATAACACAATGTGAACTGCAAAAGTAGAAAAATTTGGAGGGAAGGAATTTTCACCGCATGCGCGCCGAGTCAGGCAAGTTTTTAATAGTACAAATTCGACCGAATATGCACCATATTCTCATGGAAGTTTCGAGGATCGTTCGAGAGGGCAAACTGCCAACTACGGTTGCGAGTTGGAAACAAAATTCCAGCCGCGATACGACACCAACACGAAGAGCGAGTTTCTCTCTGTCTATCTCTATCTCTTCCTCTCTCCCTCTCTCTCTCTCTCTCTCTTTCAGCCTGTGGCATGTAGGATTACGCATATTTGCGGGGCTCAAAGGGTCGTTCGAGAGGGAATCGGAATCGAGAAACCTGCGAGCGGGTTTACTATGAAAACAGGTACACACGAGTCGTGCGTCGCGCGTCGTCGCGGGATAACCGGTTTCCGGCGATGTACATTTGCCGAAACGCCTTAATTACCAGGACCGCCGGTGTACATCCTCTCGTTCGCGTTTCTTCGTCCAGCCTCCTTTTAAGCAAACACCGTTAGCGGGAATCCGTTAATACCGCGGCAACAGTGGATATCGGTTAAACGAAGCCTGAACTGCATCTGTCACGCTCGGTAAATCATCGCTCGGTAAACTTACTTAGACGCGAGACAATAAAACCTGCCAGACCAAATGAGCGTGCAGGCGAGTGTGCGCGTAAATTACGCTCTCGGTCTCGATACTAATCTGTCGTAACGCGCGATACTATTAATAAAACCGTATGACTGATGGATAGCTCGAAGCATACGCTCTCAATCTATCGCGGTCGAACGGGGCAACAACGTTTGCCGTCGTCGCAACTTCGCGAATTGTATCTCGCATCTATGAACTCGCCCTGGGAGTGTTTTCCTTCACGCGCGGGCCGCGGAAGAATTAATTAATTGCTGGCAACCGTTAATTACGCAGCAGTAACTAAGCGTCAACTTTTTGTTATCTGAATCTAGCGTGAGTTCCTAATTTTCGCCGTCCGGGCAACACGAGTCGCGAACGAAAGATAGCAGCAATTTTCAAGCAACTTCGAACGGCATGTATATATATATATATGTTATATATAAAGCTCAGCTGAGAGATAATTATATATGATAGAAAAAATATTGTAACGTGTAAAAAATATTGTAGCGTGTTTTTATTAATATCTGATGATATACATATATATATAACAACCGCGTTAACATATGCGACTAGAAACTGGAGCAAACCCGAATACATATCCTAATAATACCGGTTAATATGCATGTCGTTAAATCGATATGTAATTACACCAGATACGTTGTTCACAGTTCATCGCTCTCCTGAACTCTTTGACCTTCTAGCAGTACCTCTTGAGACTTAATCTGCGTACATAATTCCCAAAGATCTAACATAATTGGTTAATTATGCAAAATGGTATCCTATAAAAATCTAAACAAATATAAGGTAATAGAAACTGCTAAGTGAATGGGACAATTTTATAATTCATCAGTGATAAAATAAAAGTTATTGCAAACTCGATGATGGCCGGTGATTACTCATTTTATAAACTGTTTATAAACTCATTATAGTCATTATAAACTGTTAAAATCAATAATTACTATTGGAAGATATAATTACAACACAATAACGCTTATATAAAATTAAATGTATAATTATTAAATATAAAAATTATGTAATGTATTTAATTATTAAATGGTAAAATTATTAAATGTAACAGTACTCATCCTGTCACTCATGTAAAAAATAAATAATATATAAATGTTCTTGTATAAAATATAATTTAAGTCATATTTAATACTTAGAATCAAATGTACAGGAAGAGAGCCATATTAATATGAGTTTCCAAACTTAATATTTCTGGAGAATGTGGTTCAGCAAGCTTTTGAACATAATCCCTAGCACATTAACGACTAGCTAATGACTACAAGCAAATGCAAAAGTCAAGAATTAGATATATCCATGCTTTAATCCATTTTCTTAAAAGACCCGCTAAGTAAGCTGAATCATAGAAAATTCTCTTTCGTCAACTCCGTCTTGTGCATTGCATCCTTCACGTGCAGAATTTATTAGCGTATATTGCGTTTCATCACGTTTAATCCCGTAAAGTGCAGAAAAAAATCTAGCTAAGTTGTACAAATGAACCAACTAATTATATAGGACATGTTATAAATATATACGTTTAATCTTCATTATACTTTCAAAATTTTACGTTGCAAGTAAATGGACCAGATTCGATTCCATTCGTTACATGTAATTGTTTTACGTGATTTCGCAACGTTTCCTCTATCGATCGTAACAAACAAAACAAAAAACATCACGAACAACGCCCGCAATCTACGATTCGTAAAAAATATGTCGCGTGTATCTATTAACGAATTTTACGCAAACGTCGAAATTCATTCCTCGGCATTTCTAAAACCGAATTCTGAAAATGCTCAAATATCATGAGTGCATGCGATTTTTGTATCAAGACTGAAAATTATTAATAAACTAAAACCTCCAACATTGGAAACGCGAAAATCGAGAGTCAGAAATCGTAATTCCTATGGCAGTTTTTCTGCAGAAATCAATTCAATTCGCGGGCGAGGTCAAGGATCGGTACGATTTAAGTAGTTGGCTGACACTACGATTAGAGAAACAGCGAAGCCGTGAGCCTCAAGCACGTTGATTCGAGCTACGACAGCGTTCACGAGGTTCATAGTGCAGCGAACGGTTTACTGTTTCTTGCCAAGAGCCTGTCATCTCTCTTTTTCTCTCTCTCTCTCTCTCTCTCTCTCTCTCTCTCTCTTTCTCTTTCCTCGGCATTTCTTGTTTTTCTGTGTCCATCGCTCTTACATTGTAGTCGAGCGCCACAGTGCGCGCCATAGAGCGATACGTTCTGCCCTCTCGCTTCGATTCCCGCTCTAGCCCGGCTCTCTCAGCTGGCCGCGCTCTATTCACGTGTATTACTGAGAGACGAGAGGAGATTACCAGCTCCGGGGCTGTGACTCATTCGTACAGCGTACACCATGGAAGCCATTGCCGTGATAATCCTCTCCAGTTTCTCCTGATGTTGCCAGATCAATAAAATCCTACAGGACGCTGAAGTTCACCGGACTTCAGTTAAATTCATAAGACACTAATAATACGGACGCGAGCGAAAATCCCGCTTCGAAAAATACATGTAAAATTCAGGCGTATCTAAAATTGTTACTTAATATATTTTAAATAAAAATTCTCATTCAAGTTTTTAAAATATGAGAGAAATCTGTTATCTTCAAGTTACGCGATTCAAGTTTTGCTACTGCAATTCTCTCGATTTAACGGGAAGTAAAAGCGTGTTATATACGATATAATCGATGTTGCCCTCTCGCATTAACTTCGGAAACGTGCTCGGAAACCGTTTGAAGCGCGCGGATTCCGCGATGCTCTCTTGTTCGCGAGACTAGCCTCTTCTCCCAGCAGCCCCCCCTCCTCTTAACGGACGTATCTTAACGACGTAGGTCACGGAGGCCAAAGAAGCAGTCCATTACTCCGTATCTCCGTGAAGGAATTACTCGCTCGGGAAAAACATGACGTCTCTTATTCCCGGCGACGATGAACGACGTTCAACATCACCCGTAACCTCGAAGCAGCGTGCCGGGAAACGTAACTCCTTCCTTCGTGAAAGATCGGAGTTTTAGTCACAAAAATTGGGGTAACAAATTGCTATTTTTACAAAATTTTGAAGAAACTAGATACAGAAGATACTCCGATTTTTCCGTCTTTTCTCGCTCGAGAAAATTAACGCTAAATATAAGTCAATTTCGTAAATAAAAGATGACCTGGTAGATCTGGAATCCTCGGAGCTTGTAAAAGAATCCTGAGAGCTTGTAAATGCGACATCGGACGCTGAGAAGTTAATCTCGGTCTGTCAGTGAAACTTAAGCCGGAGACGCGCGAGCTATCGCGAAACTTTATTTAGACGGTAGGCAAACTCGAACGCGTATTTATCTGCGCTGGCAGATAAAGCGTGGCGCGCGTCTTGGGGCATGGCTCGCGATAAAAATTTCTATTCTGCGCGGAACACCGCAAACACCGATAACGAGCGACTGACGATTACGCCTATCAAAACGGAGGATATTGGATAACGATAGGTGAAACCAAAACAAGCATGCACGAGAACGGCCGCGATTAATTTACAAATTGCGATACATATTTACGAGTGCCGAGAGAACTTTTAATTCCATGTCTCGCGGAACGCGCGCGTGTCTAGTTTGTGATGCGCATCGCGCGTTTACACGCGATGATGAATAATCGCAACGTGGTTACATCATGCCACAAAATATTCCGCTTCAACCAACATTTATCACTTAAAAAAAAGGAAAACACTCGAAAATATATAGACTATAAGTCAGGAACATTATAATTGATTATTTTCAATTGAAATTTGCTTTGATCGAGTCCGAGATAAATTCAAACTTTGAATAGATAAATCATTTGCATGCGATACATTTTATGACACAAAAATAAATTTATACTTTCATATGATTTGAGCAATCAAAGTTACTGATAGTAGTTTTAGACATAGTTCCGGAGCGTTCTAAAATTTATCGGCTAATCAATTAACTCGATCGGAAACCAACAAAAAAAAATAATCAGAATCAATACGTTTCGTATTTCGGAGTGCAATTATTCCACAATGCTGGAAATGAAAATTTCAACGGAGGATTCGCCGGACGGGTCGTAGCTCGCTCGAAACCTACAATATCTCGTTTATTAATGCATCTCTGTAAACGCACGCACGGGCGCGCGCGCGCGCTGCATAACGAGCAATTAAGAAATTAAAAAAAAAAAAGGTCGTTAGGCTGCGCCCCACGTTTTAACCGATACACTTTCACGTGCGCCTGATGCCGCGGCAACGGGGATACGCGGGTGCACATTAGGCGTGTCTCCCCCCTGAACCCCATACTCAACTGAGCATGGCGAAACCGGAACCTGAATATATCAACTCAGCCCCCATTTAGTTTCCATCTCGCTCCCGAACCCGCTCGAACGTGTAGCCGCCGTGAAATGGAAATCCGCCCGCAGAAGTCAGGGGAGCGTCGGACGAATTTTCTTTATGCTCGTTCGTCGTACGTACATCACAATCGCGAATTTTATTCAACCCTCGAACGTCTCAAAATTATCGAAGGATTTATTCAAGAAAACTAAAGCATAAAATTCTCTTGAAATTCGATGTAACTGATATAACAGATATCGGTAACTGGAAAATGTAAAAAATAATCGATATCAATAAATATAATTAATGTCAATATATTTGTAATTAATACACAATTATAATTAATATCAGTAATGAATGTAAGATAATCGATATCGGATAACTAAGTATAATATAATTAATATCAATACAGTTAGATATAACACGCTTAAATATTTTAAAAATTAAGCCATTATGATTAATTTAGAGCTTCCTTTACCGATTATGCTCTAAGTGTATCAAACCAAAACGATATTTCTTTATTTTAGACAAATCACAGAATTCTTTTAAAAAGTTATAAGTGATGAGATCTTCTTCGGTGTTAGTCGTTATATATATATATATATATATATATATATATATATATATATATATAATTTTAATACATTACGCGTGACACGTAAATACGTGTTTAATACCCCAGTCATCGTTATTAATCGACTACGATTCGTTCGAGAAATCCATAAACGAGGTGCACTAAAGACCCTGTACATTTCCAACTGTCGCGTTAGGGCTTCCGCTCGGACGATACGACCCGTCTGCGATTGCGATTAAATCGCCCTCAGACGGGCGTGCGCGCTCCCGCCATGTGTACCGCCGGCCATTTAATCCGTCATCGCGTCGTCCCGGCGTCGTACGCGGCTTTAACCTTCACCTTGAACACGCCCTGCGCGCACGAAAACTATTTTAGGGTCGTCCGACCACCCTAAGAGAGAAAGAGAAAGAGAGACACGCACACGCATAAGCGTAGGCTCTCTCCCGCGGCCAGGAGCCTGCATTCTAATCTCGGTGCCGCATCGCGCGGCCGCCGCTCGATCGAATTATCACACCTCCCTCGCACTTTACGTTTCTCGCACGTGCCGCAATCGCAACTACCCAGAAATTTTCGCGAAATTGCACGGTGTAAGGATAGCGGCAGCCGCCGACGTCACGCGCTCTGCCGAGAGTCGCGACGCGATCGTGCACGAAGGGAGCAGAGCCTGCCCTAATTCACGCGATCCTTCGACGTGGAACTGCAACTTAGCCGCGAGGAAACTGCGGATCCGGTAATTTTTGGTTCGTTAAGATGTTATCGGCAAAATGGGTAATTTGCATCTCGACCGGTTCGCCGTCGGAACCGTCGAATAAAATCGCGGGCCACTTACCGCGGCGACTACACGCTGCACTGCAGAAATTACTAAGTGCGAGCGGAAGATGTACGACGATACAAAGTCTCGCCGCGCCGCGACATCGCGCTTGTAATCCCCGGCTATTCTACTCTCGCGTTCAACGCTCCGATCATTTATTCATTCGCGAGAGAACGTCGGAAAAAGCGGCGACGTCCCACACAATCGCGTGGAAATAGCATCGGTGAATTAGCGTGGGTGTCTCGGTGAGTCAAGATGATTCACTGCTGCACTATAACGGAGGTAAACTACCGTGCGATATCTTAGTTACGACTGCATAATTATACTCCGCTTAAAGTGCCGGAAGTAAATTTGAGAGAAATCTTTTGAGATAAATCAGATAAATTGTGAGTACAAAGTTTCGCTTTCCTTCAAACATTCCCGGAAAAACCGTCGGTAGCCGACGTAATAAAGAACCGGAGGTTTTATTGCATCGTTGTTCCCCCGGTTTCCGTGTAAAGAAAGTAGCAAGTGTGGCACGCATCTGTGAATACACACCAGTAGAATGGTGTATCCTTCACCAAATATTTACAGGATCCAAGCGAAGAGCGCAAAAAGGACGCCAGGATAAGAAACGCGCGCACGCTCTTGGCGAGCAATAAACGGCTGATCGTGGAGAGCACGAGATAGACATATTCATTTGTAAAACAAGAATTCAACGTTAAGATATTCAGTGAACCGTGCAGAGCTCTCGATGATGAGCGTCGTAATCATCGAAGAAAGCGGTAGCTTCCTTACTAGAGAAACTAATCGGCCGTAGAAAATGATTTATAACATCCGAAGCTAGACGTTTAACCGCGATGTAACTATCATCGTGGAAGAGATACACAAGAGGGGACCGATATTTACGCGAGACAGTCCGCCATTATCCGGGACCCTTCAATTATCGGACGGACGTTGACATTCCCGCATCTCGTTCGAGCGATTCGCTCCGTTTCTCCGCCTGCTGGACCTTAGGCTCCGAGTTCGACACACCACTCGGAATTCACCCTAACATTCACAGCCGTTAGGAA
The DNA here is from genome assembly GCF_003070985.1 of Temnothorax curvispinosus. Lineage (NCBI taxonomy): Eukaryota > Metazoa > Arthropoda > Insecta > Hymenoptera > Formicidae > Temnothorax > Temnothorax curvispinosus. The sequence continues at coordinate 1,379,231 of NW_020214555.1, forward strand.
TGGAACGGCGCAAAAACACGTGTCGCCCGTGGACGCGCTCGAGAAAACAAATAGGGGTGGGGGGGAGTCCTAGAACACCCTTCGGGAGGAACCCGAAACACCATCTCTTTCCCTGCGAAACTCGATGCCGCGGATTATATATGGTCCCACCCTCCTTTGCCAAAACAATTCGTTTTGATTTCCACGGTAGGAAGATCAAGACTCTAAATCTCGTAACTCGTAACGTAACGTCTCATTTGCCAAGTAGCCAATTCTCTTGATTTTAAAGATCCTGGACTGGAATAACTGGATTCCTAAACATTACCATTAAATATGAATGATGATAAATTATTTATCATCTGAGAAAACATAAAATAGAACAAAGGCGCAAGATCGTGTAAAATCGCGTGAAACAGTCGGAGAACATTTTTAATAACTATCCTTTAACGAGTTTGAAAAATTCATGATGGAGATACGTTATACATATGTAATAGATATTTGGAAACATATACGGAAGATACGATGCCGAAACTCAGGTAAAAAATGCGAAATGTAAGGAGTAACAGCGCGACAGAGAGGTATGCGACGCCGCGGCCGTAGGAAACGGCGCAATCGCGTTAGTTGCGCTAATTGACGTAATTAACCACAATTAATTAGAAGCAAAAGAGAGACCGCTCGGGAGAGACCGGTGGAAATCATTCTACGGCTGATTCGACGAAAGCTTGATTCGATGGCGACTCGCGGCCGGAGGATTTCAGAGAAACCGCCGTCTGTCATGTGAAAATTTAACTGAGAGGTCCAATTAGGGAAATCAACCGAATCAAGCGCTCGCGCGAGCGAACTCTGCGTGTATCTGCGCGCGCGTTCCTCGTGCGTGCAATAATTATTATCGCAAGATCTTTCGTATGCGAGAACACGTTGTAATGTCTCATAAATATTTTTCGAGAGTACAACACTTTGATAACATCGGAGCGCTCGCGTTTTATTTTTGCGGAGAGCAGTTACGCCGAATAAAAAAGCATGTAATTACGACGCAACGCGAGCAAGAATTTAATAAAGTTAAATCATTTAAGATTCTTATGGACGTTTGAGACGCAGGTCATTTCTTGATTGTTTGTTTGTCAAACAGTTTCTTTCAAGAGAGACTAATAGAATGGAAGAATAGAAAAAACTTGTAGATGTATACACAGCTTGAGGTTACGACTGCCTCTTCAGATAACGACGAAGATCGTGACTATGGACTTACGCATTTATCATTCTAGAATATGTTAACCTTTTTAATCAGTTATCGTATCGATCAATCAACGGGCCGAATCCCGAGGAGAAATAAAATTCAGCGACATATTTTTAGTCTGAGTCCAAAAACGTATATCAAACTTTATCTTCTTTGATTTCTTTCGTCCCTAAGGACGAGAGGGGACAGAACAAGGGATAAAAAGGAACCCTCGTAACCGTATCATCGCGGATTTTCTATCAAATCGTCAAGACATGGCTTAACCCATTATGTAAAGGTTGTGTTCGATTTAGATATAGTTCTCTAGGCATATATGCGTATTCTCGTAATATAAATAACGAGAAATAGTGAAATACGATATATAAATATAAATAACAAAATACGACTACAAAGATATCGAAAGATAATCGAAGAAAAAAATGGAGCGCTGAGTGTTTACAGAAATTCGATTATAGCACAACAATACCTATATATATATAAAATCTTTAATTAATCAAATCAATTTAAATTATGAAATTGTATTTTAAGTCCCGAAGGAAAGACGGAGGAAAGTCGCTAAAATGAACGCTGACGTTGTCCGTTCGTCAGTCTGCATAATTGCGGAACGTACGAATTTCGCGTCTGCCGGAATATTCCGCGTGTTACGGTTCACGAAACGAGAATAGAGACTGAATAGGGTGCCGGCTCTCTCGTGGGCGCCACTTCTCTGTCCCACAATACACGAGATACCGGAGGCGATTCTACATGCATCGCGTCTCGACGCGAAAGAATGCGAGGGTTCGCCGGAAGAAAGAAAGAGAAAGAGAAAGAGAAAGAGAAAGAGAAAGAGAAAGAGAAAGAGAAAGAGTGAGACAGAGAGAGAGAGAGAGAGAGAGAGAGAGAGAGAGAGAGAGAGATCAACGTTTTGGAGATGCAATATACGCGCGCTACTCATCCTCGTCGGGCAAACGCTTTCAACAACAACGAAGTTAGCAACCCGTGTTCGGATCTTTTTACGGCGAAAGAAATTACTCGTTGCTGTCGGAATCAATATGACGTCAAATAAAAAATAAAAATTTTCTCGTTTACACGTAAAATGTCGTTCCAAGAATCTAAAAATCAAGTGTAAAAATATGTTACGTGAAGCGCATACGCGTAATATATTTTTTTTACACAAATGGGCAACCCAGTATACGTCCGCGCTTGTGTATGTACACGTGTATAAATCATCTCGCAAAATTCCGGGGAAATTGGCGGTGCGGCTTTCGTACAATTTTGCAAACTACACAAAAGGTTGGGAAAAAAATTAAAAAGAGACGGTTGGCGGAATGCAGAAGCGACGAACGACGAAAAGGTGGAGTTTCAACCACACACGGGCCGCCCGTCAATCATACGAGAAATTCTCACAATGTGCACAAAGAAAGAATTTCCCGTGGATCTACCTCGAGGCTGAAGAACCGGCGCGGCGAGAGATTTACGTTCGTCTCAAACGCGAGAAACTTTGCAATATTTTGATCACATGTTCCCAAGGATTGCGTAACGCTATCTGATTGCGCGCAAGCGTGCTTGTACTTCCTGCATTTTCAACAGTTTGAATTATGATCAAATTCTTTGATCAACATCCGCTGATTTTCATCTCACTACTCGTTTCTTTAATTATATATCTACAAGTCAAACTTAAAGTCAATCTAAGTAAATCAAAACTCTTAAAGATATTATCATTTTTGAAAAATATGCTTTCGTTATCATTTTGCATAAAATTAAATGAAAAGTATTTTAATCAGTAATTACTTCAATAACCATTGTGATACTTGAATATTTTCGTTGGCAAAAAGTTGACTCAACGTTTGTCTAAAAAAATATATAGTAAAGGATACAATAAAAAATTTACATTTCGTGACTCGATAGAAACTTCTAAAAGTATACGTTGGTATCGTGGCGGTTCGTACGAAATCTCCGTTACGATCGATCGAAGATCGAGAGAGAAACGAGAAAGGGAGCGGACGGGCACAGAAGCTACGAATTTTTGTACGAGCGCGGAGCGGCCTGGGGGCAGCGGGAAAGGCGGGGGAATAGCGAACGCGCGAGTGGGGGAGGAAGGGCGAGGTTAAGCCGAGCTAAGAATGCGGGGGAGAAGAGGGAGCGAGAGCGTGGAGAGTAGGGCACGGATGGTGAACAGCTGCCGGTGTCTGTAGTGGCCGTTTTGTGTGAACGTGCCCCCATAACCCTCATACCTCCCCCTTCCTCCCGGGCCCTTCATCAGTCCATTCGTTCGTCCCTGGCCGCGCCGCTTCTCGGGAATAAAGGCGCGCTCGCGACCGACGCGCAAGGCGCGCGTGTGCACGCACGACACAGGGTGCATTCGGGGAGACGCTATTAACACTATAAACGCAAACGCTATGAACTTTGTTCGAGGAGCCAATAGCGCGACAGCGATAGCAAGCTCCCCGAACGCAGCTTAAGCGCCAATAGTATTTCGTGCCTCACCTCGAAAATAATAGCGAAAATAGCGCGAGTGATGACGTTACGCTGCCTTTACAGTGACGTCATCATCGTATATCACAGCGCCACAAAGCGTCTCCTCGAACAGTTTTGAACGATAATTGTGCTAATAGCGTGCTCCCCGAATGCACCCACAATAGGTACGCGCGCGATCGAGAAGCCGAAAATCTCCCGAGATGAGGGAAGGTCGCGACACGCGCCTCTACGCGAGCTATCGGGCGAACGGGAACGGCTTTGTTCAAGGGGTTCGAAATCTCTCGGCGATGAGAAAACAAACTTTCCTCGTCGCAATGAAATCCCACAAGGAAACATCTCGCCGAAGTTTACGGAGAACGGTTTGATAAGAGAGACACAGGAATGTATACCTCGAGTAATTTATGTTCCTTAGGTTTATAGATGTCAGATAGCACGCAGGCACGAGACGTTTAGATTGTCAGTCACAGTCTTATCGTAAAATTATACACACATAATTTTCGTTAGGATTTTCCGTTAGAACGATACCTCGCTCGTCACATCTCGCGGCTTCGAATAACAAACCTAAAAATCTCCGAACCGCGCGTTATCGTACCGAAAGATAGAAAACAGGGTGACGCGATACAAAAGTTGCATAATCACAGCGGAACCGGGCTGGTCCGCGCCTTTCTGCGGCACTTATATATACCGCGCCTGTGATTTATTCCTAAAGAATTCGCTATCGCGTTCAGTGGTCCGTGAAAGGAACCAATCTTACGAAATAATTAATACGATCTATTCCGGGGCTATATATATGTATACTTAGTCGATACGATAGCTCGAGACGAGAATCGCTGCCGAGTGCCGACATCATAATGGTGTATAAATGCTATGTATTCTATAACCCTCTTTTCTCTTTTCTGAGACAACGCGGCACACCACTGCGTATATCCGACATTTCCTGTCGGTGATGATTTATGACATCGCATTATTGCGGGGTTGATCCGAAAGTAAGGCGACCTTAACTTCTTAGGCGTGTTTATAAAATGGGAAGGAAAGAAATAGGACATTTATAATTCTTGAAACGCAAACGAAACTCTATTTGTATTTTATATATATTCTTTACTAATTATAAACATCATTATGGCTTTATTTTTAATTATCCCTCGAGTGTACCACTTAACACACGAGTCTCACATTTAAGTACTGTACAAATAAATTGCGGTTGAAAGAGATACATCTTCCTGTCAAATCACACGCTGCAAATACGTGATTAGGCGTTTCCGAAACCCGTGAGAACATTTCAAGAAAAGATGTCTCTTGAGCAACAAGAATGTCTAGTCACCCTATTCAGGAACTCGCGCAGACGTGAAATAAAATAAGATATAAAAAAACACTTGCTAATTCCGTCTCTTCTTCCACTTTTGCTTCCTCCAAAGATCGCAACCGGTAAGAGAGAGCGATTGTCGGTCGCAATAGACACGAGATCGAGAATGAAGCACGAACGGGAAAAAAGCGAAGAAGACCGGTAGTGCGGGGAAAAAAAGCGCGTGATCGCAGGAAACCATTTACCTTCCTTTTTGCCGAGAGACGCGCATCGCCGTTTTTACGGAACGGCGCTTCATTGCTATGCATCGCGCATGAACATCTTCGCATCCACGCGAAGTTTTTAATCATGCGGCGTTCGCCGCGCGTCACGTCGCGGCGTCGTGCCGCCACGTGCATGGGCGTATACGCGTGCACGTAAAAGATCGCAATTGACTTTACTAACGATAACACGACTCGTCGAGTTCGCGCTCGCGATCGCCGCGATCCGGAGAACCAGTCCGGACCGTTTCTATTATTCTTAGCATCAAGTTTCTCTGAACTACGAGTAAGACTAATTTATCCAAAATCATTCTTGCTCGCGTGCAAAGCAATAAAAAAATAATCGCAGTGCGCTAAACTTTTCCCTATAAACTCCCACGTCATCTTTATGTCAATTCCTTTAAGTCCACGAATCTGATGTGTATCATTTCGATCGAAAATCAACAAATTGTGCCGGCCGCGCCGCGAGATAATCGAATATGGCGGGTGTGCCAATGCGCATTAAGCCTAACCGGGGCCGGCTTTCCTTAATGCACACGGCCGCACGGTATCCTGCCGCATGGACGGTATCGCCCAGGGATTCTCATTCGGGCCCGGCGGGCCAATTAGGCCGGATGAAATCACGCGGCGCGGCCGTAATGCGTGAGAACCGCGCACCGCTCTGGCGCGGCGCGCGGTTTAAGGCGCGAGAACTGGTTCCGAGAGGCCTACCCTGATCGCGAGCATCTCTTCCCAAGGCCCCCGTGTCCCGACGTTAAACGCGGCGCGTAGATGTTGCGAGAGAGCTCCTCGGGACTGTCTGAAATTAAACGTCGGGGACAAGGAGCCCCGGCGAGCTCACCTTTCCTCGGGGGCCCCCGGGCCTTCGCCCATTCGAAACGCGGGGCCCTCCTGGCTCTCTCCCTCGCCTCCCTCTCACCCCCGACCCCCGACCGATCGACCGCCTCCGCTACGGCTGTGTCTTTTGCTTTATTTCTTTCTCATCTTCTTCCTCCTTCCCTCCTCGACTCTACCCCGCCTGCCTCTACCTGGCGAACGTTACGAAACGTATCCTCGTAGATCCGAGAGCTCGGAATTTCATGGACGAAGAAAAAAAAGGACGCCGCGCGTGTGAAGGTAGTGAATAACATTTGAGATCGATTGACCAAGATGAGGCACACAAAACGAATGTTACGATCGGACAGGCTTCATCCATTACTGATAATTATTAAGATATTAAATTGATACATGAGCCTTAAGTGGTCTAGTGGAATGGAATGTTGTTTGCTATCTGGTCTAGGATTCGTCATGTAAATTATGAAAAGAATACGTCGAAATGTTTTCATCGGAGAATGAACTGTCAATAGACGTAATGATTATTATTGGAAGTAGATTACGGGCAAATTTTTCTCGATCATACGTCCTGCGTGTTCCGAAGTATATATTTTCGTGTTGAAAGAGAGCTAAATATTTCCCGTAAAATCTAAACGGGCGGCGATTACACAATTTGAGGGTTAAGCTTGGTATATATTTATAGGGGAGGAGGAATGTGCGCGCGAGTTATTTGGTATATAACCGGAGAACGGGGCCTGTGGAATGAAATATCACGTGCACAAAGAGTGCGCCTCGGCCACGCGGTGGTTCTCCGTCGTCAAGTGGACAATATCTTCTCGTGTTACGATGACGTTACCGCTGTCGAATAAAACGAAACGACGCGCGCACACAAAGACGCGCTTCAGGCTTCGCAGGCCCTCCCCATTGGCCACATACGTGCCTAAGATATCGCGTTATAATTTGTTGTTACTGACGGCGAGACGTCACGTCGTGAAACATTCATGTCTCACCTTACTTTACCTCCTGCCTCTTGCGGCTACGAACGCCTTCAACGTGCGTGTAAATCGATATTGATCGTCGAAAAATACATTCCCTTCTTCCTCCCGCGTTGCACTTAACAGATCAAAGTAGCTAAAATCCAATAATTCTAATCTCCAAATCAACATTTTCATCTTTTCACATATTTAGTGTCAGTTTAGCGCGCATTAATGGCTTTTTCAAAAAGTATAATATATCAAAATATCATAGAGATCCATAAACATACTTGCTTAACTGAAATAAAGATTTCGTTGAACATCAGAATCAAGACAAAAAATTATATTGGAGACTCGAGTTGAAAGCTAGTCTCCCGACTAGCATTAATCAAATAAAGAATATAAAGATGACTGATTGACCATCTCCTTTCTCTCTCTCTCGTTTCCCCTCGTCCCAAAGTGTCTGCCACGGAAAACTAGCGAAACATCTTTCGTGTGTACACACGAAAATTCCTCCCCCGGTCGCCGGCGCGGCGGTTCGATCGCGAGCATGCAGAGCGAAGGTTCCGCGCGCGCGCCCGGAACAAAGAAACCCAATGCCGCAATGCCTTCGCGCCGTTTTTTATGGTTTACTCCAAATCCCGTTAGAGGATTTCACCTCGCCGGCGCGTTAAAAAGAAAACGACAGAAGCGTGTCGAGCGGGGCGAGGTCGACAACCGCAGCTTTCGACATCTTGAATCCGAGAATGATTCGCGAATATGGCCGTACCCGGCCGAGGGCAACGCGGTATTTATTTTCCTTCCGCGAATAGTTAGCTAGGCGTAATCGATGATGAAGTCCCCTGGAGCTGTTCCGAACATATCCTATCGATCGTATCGACGCTTCTCTTTCTCTCTTTCTCCTCTCGTCGTCCCGCGTGCAATCTCTCACGATTCAATTCAACTTATAACTTCTGTTATACATAATAATTTGATAATTTATTTATTAGCGGCATTATGCAATACCTCCCTAGCGTTAATTTCCCCGCAATTAAATGCTCGTTAACGCCGTCCCGACGCTATCTCCGCCATCTCTTTGTCGGCGCGGAGAAAAACAAGGGAAATTAATTTACGGCGGCGCATAAATAGATCGAGAAGAGGCAGAAAATAATAACGGGAGCGGCGAAATAATGAAAACTCGCAAAGTTGCGCGTAAACATCTATATAATTCCTTCGAACGACACGATGATGGGCGGTCTCTGGAGCATTTTCCGGAGATGAGAAATACACGGTCGGTATCTCGGCGGGCGCCGAGCAGAACGAGCACGAAACAGGAATACACGCGCGACGATACGCGATACAAGAGGAAGAAGAGGGCGTCGAAGACGAGGGCGAGGTGTATTCGCCGGGATGCGGAGGATGCTTATACTTGAATAGGAACCGGAACTCCGCGGTCCGTGCTCGGAATCGGCTACGCGATCGCACGCGTACGGGCCGCGCATATGAATCAGATAAGAGAGACGGCCGGAGGGGTTTCCTACCGCGGTGGAGAAGGAGGAGATAGGAGAAGGAGGGAAGCTGTCGGCTGTTCGTCATTGATTTCTTCGACGTGCGCGAAAATAAATCTGCCCTGTCTCTACGTACGGAGATGACGGACGGAATCGCGAAACCGCAGAAACGAATCGAAAACCGCGCGACGAGATTGCCGCTCTTATGATCCACGGAAACCAGATCACGACCATCGGAATCGTGAAATTAATGACAGACCGTTCTCTCGTTCGGAAAGGCGGGAGAGGGTAGAAAGAAGAACTTATTCTGCATAGAAGTCATCCGGCAAGTGTCGTTACATACAAGAAAAAACGTAGAAATGTCAGTAAATGATCGGAGAATACATTTCAATTATTTCTCCAGTGTCAGATTAAAAGTAATTCGCAGACCGTACAAGTAATATCTACTAATAAATAAAATTGGATAAATACAAATCATAAACTGTATACATCTAATTTAACGTAATCGAGGGAAAAAGCAAAAATGTACTTTTGATATATTTTTAGCACAAAAATATTAAAGCAAAAATACACCCCTAGTATAGTTTTACTCAAAAGTAAACTAATTTTCTATAAGAACTACAATTTCAGATTTTACAAAATGGACCTGATAAATTTCCGGACAGTATTTTTATTCTTTCGATTATACGAAACGTCTGAGTTCGATTGAATCAAATCTTATCGATACCTTCCAATATCACTATGTCAAGTTATCATCTACCTGAAATGTCTAAACTCGCCTTTTTCACGTATTTCCAGTGATGAAATGATCATGAATATCACAAACGCTGTTCTCATATTCGGCATATAATTTTTTTATTGGCTCGCGTTAAAACTAGATGTAGAAGTACTCATAATCCGATCTTATATTTAAGTCTTAAGTCTAGTCATAGAGTATTAAAGCGATCTTTATTCCAATAAAATGATCGTATGGCGTTTCGAGATACGAGAGTACGAAAGTAATGCCTCCTAATTTTTTTCTTTCGAATCTGGCGCCAAAAAAAATTTTGCGTTTCACCGAGTTGTTATTTGAAGTCTCTAGTTGCATTATGTTAAATGGCGTTGTGATCAGGTACGTGACTGTGTCACAGGAGCAGGTCAAACTGGTGTGATGTTTCAGATATTATGCGTATACCAAAAGTACAAGAGCAGTGATTAAATTTCTTACCGTGGAAGAAATGAGTTCCAATGGCTATGTTCAGCGGAGAAAACAACTCAATGAGTGCGCATTGATTCTTTATTACGATTGGTTTACACTTGAATCCAGAGAAGAAGGCAAGGACCTGTCATTTTAAAAAATCACTGATTGCTCGCCGAGTTGTTTTTTCTGCTAAACGCAACCATTGAAATCCGTTCGCGTCTCAGAGATGTTTATGATGACATCATTTCTGAAATGCGAATGGATTTCAATAGGACTCATTTCTTCCAAGAAATTCAATCACCGCCCTTGTCTGTTACGCATATCTGAAACACACATCAGTTTGAACTGCTCGTGTGACACGTAACTGACTCACAACGCCACTCAACATAGTGCAATTAGAGACTTCAAGTAACAACTCACATTTTCTATGGCACCAGATTTGAAAGAAAAAAATTAGGAGACATTACTTTCATACCGACCCTCGTAATACTTAAAGTAGACAAGCGAAAAATGGACCTTCTTTTAAAGTAAAATATTTAAGAAATAAAAAATTGTGAGTATTTGAACCTTTTGCACATAATTCTATATTCTTTTATGGTTATTTAATAACTCCCGTTATTATAATTAATATTTCTTAATAAGTTAATATTTCTTTTAAAATAACCATAAAAGATAGAATCGTGTGCCGAAGTTTCAAATACTCAGTTTTTTGTTTCTTAAATATTTAATTTAAAAAAAAAGATAAATTTTTGCTTGTCAAGGTCCAAGGTTCTCTAGCCCCTTATGACAATCTTAAACAGGTGTAAGATCGGACTATGAAAACCGGCCGTAATACCGAAATTTTGTTTATTATCTTACCGTTTGGTTCAAGATTATGGAAAAGTATTCTCAGCATATATCGGTACACGAAGTATACCAACATTCGACACATGCTACATGAACATTCGAGCAATGTAAAATTTTTATCGCGTCAAACAGATGTCGAACTAACAAAATGGCACATGGACCCGGGAGAGAATTAACTGCCCTCTACGCGTTTCCCGAAGGGGGAGACGAGCAAGAAACATGCTTCTTGCCCAGGCAACGACAGGTCCGTAATTCTCTTTGACCCTGCTAACCTTGAATCGAGCGCGACGACAAGCTCGCATAAATGCGTAAACACAAAAAGGCGGAATGTCCACAAACAAGAGACGATAATAAATATCTTAACGGCCGCGGTGTCTGCAAAAACGTGCGCGGGCAAAACCGGCATTTTCCTGTTATAAAATTTGACGGTGCAATCGACGAAAAAAAAAACCCAAGATATATCCCAACAATTTATCCCGATTTGCTCCGATTAATTTACCGTCGTAGCAATACCGTGAAACGGATGCATTTCAACAATCAACGGAAATAGGTTCGTGCCCCCGGTAAAAATTTCAATATTTCGTCACAATGACTCCTGTTCTGCGCAAAGTTTCGAGAAATACACAGAGTTTAAGAGTTCTTACTTCGACTCCAGGACGACGTGTCGTTCGCGCACGAACAACAAAATCCATCGCCTGTCGCCGGCCGCGGAGGAAGGGGGAAGGGGGAGAAGAAAAATTTCTAACCGGGGGGAAAAAAAAAGACGTACTTTTCCCCGGATGGCGGAGCATCCCGGATGGACCGATACTCCAGACGGACTGGAGACGCCCGTATTCGATCGAAATTCTCCCGAGACTTCCACGTGATCGCCGGCGACAGACGAGATCGCGTCTCGCTAAGCCGGCTTCTCTCTCCGGCCGGTCGGACGCGCGTACGCGGGACTTTACGGGGTTTTTGCGGTCGGAGTAACGGAAATCCCGGGGCGGCGACAGGCGGGTCCGCGAGCGCGAGGCGCTCGCTCGCCCGAGACACGATTACACGCTAGCACTCACCGTACGCGGCGTGGCGTCCTCGTCGGATCCGCAAAGGAAGGCACGGGCCGCAAACCGTCGGGGATCACTCCGCAAATCAACGGACACTTCACTCGCCGAGACGCCGGGTCACTGCGTTCGTCTTGGCCGCTCGACTGCGCTTGTGCAATGTGCGTCTCCCCCCGGCAGCCGGCAGGTTAGGTGCGCCGGCCGCCGCGCTCGCGTCGCCCTGGTGACGCCATCCGGCGGCGTCGCGGCGAACGACGGCGACGAACTCGCGAAAGCGCGCGAAACCTCGAAACGCGGGTTTATCCCGAATAACGCTCACGAGGATCCTCGATTAAGGACGTGTGTTTCGTTAGATGCGGTGAACACGAAATTGGAATTTCGGTAAATTGTGTCTAAAGTCTTTTACCGCTGATTGTATTTATGTGCAACTCGATAATTGTCCGATATTTTTCCTGAAATACTCCTGATACCTACTTATTCTCGCTTACGACAAAAGAACTACAAGCAGTGAAAAGCGCGGCAAAGAAAAAATGATCGCGATCACTGCCTCACTAGTCTCACTACATTATTATATATACATTTAAATGTATTGCCAAAAACTGTTTAACGTATTTAAATACTGTCATCATTATATGTTTATTAAATACTACCAATTGCTACGTATTTAAAATTTGCTAAACATGTAACGCATGCATGTATTCCAATTAAATCATACGCTTGATCGATCTGCGGGAAATGTACGAGTAATACCGTATTCGCTTGACGAACTATCGCACGCTCGTATTTTACTGACGTACCATAACACAGCTATGAGCCCAAAAGTACTAAGATCGTAACGGTCAGAGAAAAACCTGAGAGAGGCCATTCCGGCCTTTTTCGTGCGTGGGTGAGACCGGTGAGACTGTCGAAAACCCTGTACACTACCGCCAATACATCCATTTTTGAAATCCATCCATTTTTGGTACTACGTAGCCACGTTCATTTTCCGACACTGCCGATATTTTATCGGCAGTGTCGGAAAGAGAAAAAGTGAGAGGGAGAGAGGGCTATTAGATATTTAACATGTATAATATAAATATATAAAATAAGTTAATATTTATCGATACATGTAAGATATAAATATTCTCTGCCTCTTTCCCTTTAATCGATAAATATTCTCGATTGTAATTGGTTGAGGATCAATTTAATATTTATATCTTGCATGTATCGATAAATATTAACTTAATTATTTTATATATTTATATTATATGTTAAATATCTAATAATCCTCTCTCCCCCTCTTTCACTTTTTCTCTTATTTCACTTTCACTTCCCAGACAGCACAATGTACAAAATCGGGACATAAGACATCTTTCAGTCATCTTTTCAGTAAGACATCTAAAAGATGTCTAAAAGATGTCTTTTAGATGTCTTATGCCCGCTTTTGAACATATGTGTGCTGTCTGGGTTATTTGAAATAAGAAATATGTATCTCCTATCAATTTAAAAATCCGAATACGAGACAATAGGCCTTTATGGAAAATTTTGTAAGCAAAACGAATAAAATATTTGGGGAATAAGCAACAGAGAATGTTTTATAATTTTTAAGTATCTTGGCGACGGTTCATCGTCTTTTATGGTATGCGCGCTGCGAGAACGATCGCGAAGAAATTCTTACAAACGACACAATTTACGTTAATTTTCGGTAAAGTAGAGATGAAGAATAAAAAAAGCATATAATACGTACAAATAAATTTGAATTTACGTGACAAATTACATGAACGAGCGAGTTACGTGCCTGTTTCTTTAACGAAAAATGAAATTGTATTCGTGGGCACTTGTTCGCATTCTCGATATTCATACGCGTTTCGAATTCAAAGCAAGCTCGCTCCTTCGTTTGCGATCGTTCGCAATCGCGACAGGCAAAGTGAGAACGCCAAACGCGCAATCGTTCTCTGCAATCACTCTTTTGATTATTAATTCCCACGCTTAAACAAGAGTTTGAAGGTATTTATTGAAGCGTCTTTCCACGATTCACTTATTCGAACTAGAAATCGAATAAACAAAAGCAAGAGTCGCTTTCGAGGTTATGTCCGTCTCACTGTGACACGCGGGACAATAATTCTATAAAAATTCGGATATATCGCGCTTCGAAACACTTATTTCTCATGTAAAATTCACTCACCGATCGCCGGAGCTTTACAGAAAATCCGCCAAATCACAGCCGGGAGGGAGACACGTACGTCGTACGAAGTTCAGGACGGCATTCGGCATTCATTTCGCCTAGCGACAGCATCCCACTTATTTCCCTCGACACAAAACGGAACGGAATATTCCGCGTGCGTTCACTTTGCAACACTCCGTAACCGGATTTCTTTTCGTTGACGAGAAAAGAATTACACGAGCGACAACGTTTCACGCGATCCAACCGTTGAACGTGTCGCGTATTACTTGCGCCGCTTGCGCGCGCCGCTGCCACCGCCAGCCGCCCGAGCCGCCTCACAATCGAGAGAGACGTCGAACGCGATTGGCTCGTGATTCGAGCCCCCGGATCTAGCCAATCACGTTCCGCCGCTCCGCGCCGCCGGCGCGACGGCTCGATGCGGCGGTGTACTAGGTACTAGACACTCTAGGGGTGCATTCGGGGAGCACGCTATTAGCACAATTATCGTCTAAAACTGTTCGAGGAGACGCTTTGTGGCGCTGTGATATACGATGATGACGTCACTGTAAAGGCAGCGTGACGTCATCACTCGCGCTATTTTCGCTATTATTTTCGAGGTGAGGCACGAAATACTATTGGCGCTTAAGCTGCGTTCGGGGAGCTTGCTATCGCTGTCGCGCTATTGGCTCTTCGAACGAAGTTCATAGCGTTTGCGTTTATAGCGTTAATAGCGTCTCCCCGAATGCACCCATCACTCGGGCTTTACATCCTAGCAATGGTATACGAGGGTCGAATTACGGATAACAATACAAAAAACTTCTATAGAAGTTCTTACAAAGAAAAAGAAGAAAACCTAATGTAAGTAAATGTTATTATTACACATATTTGCACAAATCTATGATGTAAACAATCTCTATCGTTTTTCAAAAGCAATTTCCAAGACATGTTGAAAGATTTATACTCAATTGTATATGCTTACATATCGCTTACGATATAATCAAAATGTTTAATTAAAAGCATCTTCAAGCTAATTTTATAATCTTACACTAATTTTCAATTATATTATTTGAACCTAAATTATAATAAATATAACTAAAAATTTGTAACATATTATTATACTGTGCTAGATTGATTGCACCACACATTCAAGAGGTAGGAGCCCGACGATTGTTTCCCTGTTGGGATGAACCGCATTTAAAGGCCATGTTTACATTTCTATAAAGCATTATTGCAATTTTACGGCTATATTGAACACGCCAATACGAAATAATTACGTGGGTGACGATGGCTTAATGTGGTCACACTTTCAGACCACTCCTCCAATGTCCACTTATCAAGTTTCGGTTATTTTGACTAATTTCCCTCATATTTAAATTAAAGAAAATATCTGTTTATACGCAAAGCACTCAAGTTTGCAGTTACTAAAATACGCTGAGCAAGTTATAAAAAATATCACGCTGCATTTGGAATCTGAATTTAATAAAACAAAGATTCCAAAAATGGATCATATTGTAATTCCAAATTTACCGGACAACGGCATGTCGAAATGAGGACTCGTCTTTCACAGGTAATGCATAATTTCAGATATAAGACGACGTGTGTACAGTAAATTATAACAATTTACTCTAAATAAAGAGATTTTATAAATAAGAGCATTTATAATAATTAACAGAGAAGCAGATCTTATCTATGATGAAAAATTAGACCCGATTATGCGTAAAATAGAAATCGCACGCTCTATAGCATCTAAAATAGCATATCAATGGCTTGGTAATGTGATCACTCCATCTTGGTGGTCTCACTTTTGGTTACACGAAGGTCTTGCTATATTATTCGGAGAAGAAGCTGTCGTTAAGATAATTACATATTTTTAATGTCGCATAAAAAAATTTTGTAGATTTATTTATTTAAAGATCTTTCAAGCCGGTTTTAATCCTAAGTAAGCCCAGAATACCAACAGATTATGTGTGTGTTGTATACTTTAAAAAATCTAGGTATAGTATAGAAGAAATACAGCTAAAAATTTTAAAAGTGTTGAACGCGTGATAACATCAAAACACTGATAAAAAACTTTGTTACCTGATTTTGACAACATATATTCTTTTAATCGTGTAGCATCTTATTTTAATAATTTTCATTATTTCTAATATTAATTCTAAGAAATTACAAAATTCTTGGTACAACAATGAGCATAACAGTGTCTGACCTATACATATAATTGTGTCGATATGATCAGAATTCTGTAGATCATGTTCGATACCTTTGTAAAATCTACTATTGTATCAAGCAATTCAATATTCAGACAAAACTGAACTTTGAATATGAGATAACATATAAAGACAATAACAAGAAATTTTCTCAAATAATTTTCACAAATATCTAATGATTTACAGTCAAGTAGTATTGCATTTTAATATTCTATATAATTTTAATTTCTATATAATTTATACAACTTTTATATTTTAACCCTAGACAAACTCACTGGGGTAATACGTTACCCCACACGAAATTCAAATTACGCCCCTGACTTAGGAAGGTTAGTTTTCATACCGAGACCCTTAGGCCAGTAAAATTAGCTCGAAAAACACCGAATATCTACAAAACGGATTGACAAGCCAATTTTTTGAGGGTGAGTAGAGGGTCATAGGAGATGCCCAAATTCACAAAGTTTCAACAAAATTTCCCTGTGCGTCGGCGGCCATCTTGAAAATAGGGGTAAATATTTAAAGTTTGAATATCTCGGCTTCCATTGGTCGCATTTTGTTCTTTTTTTTTAGTTTTGTAGGGAAAAATATTTGCTACAACTTTTGTTCGAAAAAATTTTTAATAGTTGTCAAGGAAAAAAAGTTAAAACCAAAAAAGTGCCGTCAATTAGGGGTTGAACAATTTTATTGATACTTATATTGCCCCCTGTTAGTTTGATAAAAAAAATGTTCCAATAAAACTTGTAGAAGATTCAATTCTCTATAATTTTCGTATATATTTTTTTGCGGTGGCTTAAAAAACTAGAGATAGAGAGCGCCAAAGTTGAGTGTATCTAGTAAATGCTCTTTTTCGTGGGAAAAATTCGCGGTTTTATTTTGAATTGTCGTATATTATGTCGTATATAAAACTCTTTTCCGCAAACTGTACAGTGTGTTATTGTGTGTGTGTTGTTTGTGTGTGTTATTGTGTATTATTTTTGGTCAGTCGTGATCTGTATTTCGAGCGTTTCAGAGTAAAATTTCTCGAAAATGAGCGAGTATTTTATTTGTAGTTCATAT
>NW_020214555.1:1421209-1553045 GCF_003070985.1 Temnothorax curvispinosus
CGCGGAGCTTTAGCGTTAAGCCCCTTGCACAATAGGCGATAGCGATAGCGATAGCGACAACGATAAAGTTGCCGACAAAGCTATTGTGCAAGGAGCTTTACGCGCCGCTCGCAAGCCAGCGGCAGCGTCCCTTCCACTGCTTCGCCGCGCGCCTTGTACGGGGGTTACGGTGGGAGTGTGGGCGTCTCTTCTGGCCGCGCCGGCTTCTACGCGCGTGGATTGGCCGATCTTTTTCAATTAATTTCTCAATAAGTATTGCGAATTTCGCAAAATGATAGAAGACTTTTCTACTCGGTTTGACTCACTCTACTTGCATACAAGAGGTCCGGCGATTATTACCAGACACCCTGTACATATACTGGTGGAGATTTTAAAAATTCTATTTCAAGTATTTTTAATGCTTTCTACAAAATTGTAAAATACTTACTTTGAAAGTGTTTATGCATATTTTTAATAAAAATTATCAAAATAACTGTTGTAGCAGTGTGCAAGTGGTGCTGTTGCATATTGCTAGTTAAAGCATTTACTCAAATTAAATATTCCGTGATTACTCTTATCATCATGTAAGCTTTCGTTTCTAGATTATTCCAAATTCTCGCATGTCGGATTTGTTTGTTGTCTAAATTCTGCAAGAATCTCTCTATTTGAACGGCCAAGGAATTATGGAATCTCTTACATCGTGGGAACAAAAGGGCAACATGATCTCTGATATTAAGTCAATTTTTTCTTTCTTCTATTATATCAAAGGTAATATAAAGATGTACAAGATGTAAAAAATAAAATTTACAAAATTACAAGGTTTTTATTGCGGTTAATAAATTATTTAACTATATCTAATTATTTTATAATGTCATTTGTTATAGCACTTGCTATATTGTGCATGTTGCAACATATAGTGGACGATCAAGTGTTTCTGATCGGTACCGATATATATTTACAAAAACAGTGAGTATACATTTCTACTCTTTTTCCATATTATCTTCAAGTTTCTCCTAAACTTGTATTCATTTATATTTATTTCTGTACTATTTACAAGAGATGTATTTTTTTTTTTTTTTAATATATTGCTTTTTCTTTTATTCGAATGTGATTAACTTATATCTCTATTTTCTTTCCACATGTCCATAACACCTTGAGCTAATTTTTATTTTCTTTCTTGGTTTTATATTGACGATTTTTGATAATTTGTTTAATTAGTTCTTTCTATTATACTACTTTTTATATTTACTTAATAATAGTTTTAAGAATTTCTGCTTTTATTTCTTTTCCATTATTTTTTACATTTTTTATGTACGTTTTTTACTAACTTACATTTCATTATTTTCTCTTAATTTCTTTAGCATTATCTTCGCTATTAGATATTTATTTTTATCAATTCTTAGTTTAATTATTTTTTTCAATGTTCGACTTATTTTAAAATATTCTGATAAGTTTTTTTTTACTTAATATCTAATTATGATTTCAATATATTAATGCAATATATTAATGACTCACGTATTCTTTTACTCTTTACATCTCTAAGTAAGTGCATATTTTTTTAGAATTCATTCTTCAACAAGTTATATTAGATTGTATTGTATACATTTTTTCTGTCTTTTTCCCTGTAACTTCTTATCTTATCTTTTGTTAAAATTATGTATATTGACATCAGCTGTTAACATACAGAAATTAATTCAGCGACAAATTTTATTTTTTAATGTAATATGTGTTGCATTACATGTACTGTATTAACGTGATTAAATTTTGTTAATTTTCTGTTAGATTAGCTACTCCGGATGATCTTTGGGCTGCTATGCAAAGTGCTTATAATAAAGCAACAGTAATATCACCAAAGATTAACATAACAGAGATGATATATCCTTGGATAAGTCAAGATTATTATCTTGTTCTAAATGTAATATGTAATTATAACAATGAAAGCCATTTTATCATAAGGATGAAAAATACATCAGAGACATGGTGGATGCCTTTGACATCTACTACGCAATCGTACAATAATTTTTATAAAACTTCACCTACTATAGTTACTTTTAAAGATAAACTGTACCTATTTACTTATTTACCTTGTTAAAGAAGATGACTGGATAATATTGAACTTGCAACAAATTGGTAAATATTAAACGATAATTTTTCTGTATCTTTGCATTTATTTCGCATAATCAAAATCTAGTAAAACAGTAAGAAAGAAAATTTAAATCCAATCAAGTATATCAATGTCAAGGTTATTAACCCTCGTTTGTCACATATCTTTTTTCGAACACGTTTGTCACACAGGGTCAATTTGACCCCAACCAATTGTCAAGCAGCTGTTGTTCAAAAACTGACAATTTAAGTGGATCGCAAAAAATTCTAGAATTAAGTTTAAACATTGTAGAATGTATTCTCATTAGAAAGAAATTAATTTCTTGAGAGACACCATGTTCAAAATAATCCTTAAAAAAATGTAAGTTCCGGAAAAATAACAAAATCATAACTTTTATTTTTCAGTATTTTATGCTCAACATTTTGAATAATACTTTTAAGATATGTTACTTTAATATAAAGAAATAGTCTAAGGTCACTTTGACCCTGGGTGACAACCAAAGGTTAAATTTATTTTTATACAGTTTCACTACACTATAAATTTAATTTTTTATATTATAGATACTATTAATTTCAGATTTTATTATTGTTTTATTGTTAAATTCAAATTATTGCACATGCACATTTATGTCACAAACTATTTTGTTGGAGCACATATATTTAATGTGCTTAAATATCTTCAAGTACATTATGATAAAATTGTTAAACATTAATTACATAAATTTAAAAAATTACTTTTTTATAAAGGTTAAAGAAAAGTGCGATATAACCGTTAAAAATATATTAATAAATTTTCAAACGTATAGTACAACTACATAGTTTTTAATAAAAACTATTGTAGATGTATTTAGCTATAATTGTAAAGCTAAATACCTAAAATAACGTATGATATTTTGAAGTTATTTTTATAAAAAATTTTTAAGTGGGTAATAGATTTATATTATATTATCATTTATCAGTGTATTAAATAAGCTTATATGTTATTTTTTCTTACTTAATTTAAACCCAGTTTATAAAATGTATGTTATATTATATAAATTTAAATTTGAAATACATGTAATGTAAATTGCATTGTCACACACTTCGAAAGCAGATAAAATAAAATTGCATCAAGTTTATGGTAAAGTTATTAATTATTTAATTAAGGTATAGATTTAATTGAATAAATATTTTTATTATTAAAAAATATTTTAAGCTATATTTTAAGTGCCAAATATTTTGCGTTGTGTTTTTTATTTTAATAACAAAATTTTTCGTGTTACCATTTATTTTCTTTGATTTTTATTTTATAGCTTATATGTTTCTTAAGATTCTATATGGTTTATATTTAAGTCACTGAGCGAATACATTATATTTTATTGGATATATTTTAATGTCAACATTGTAGTGAAACAAATATGTGTATATTTCAGTTGCTGTAATTAGATTATTGCTTTCTTAGAAAAAATAGATTTGATAAATATGTATAAAAGGTCAGTACTCACCGGTTTTATCGCTGCTTAAATATGTTGTAGGGAAGGTCTTTCTGGGTAATTCTACGAAAGAAAAAAGTGGGACAACATTGATTTAGAAGATGTAGCAAATTATAGTTTCACAATTTTAATATCTACTAAAAAAAGTAATTTACTGATATATGTTCGTATAGACGTAGGGATGGACCACGGTTCGCGTGGAAAGTTAAAAACCTGAATTGTACAATGATAAACTTTGTTTCGCCCTATAAGCAAGGGCGTGGGATGGGATGAACATCGCTTTGTATGGAAAGTTGCAAACCCATGTGAAACTGTACAATAACGAAAAACAACAGTTTATGCTTTCGCCATTGTTAAAGCAGAGAATACTTTGTATTTATACTTTTTAAAATATTAAATTGCATATATACTTTTCAATATAATATAACTATTCTCTGCTTTAACAAATTATTTCTGTTACAGATATTAAGCATTTTTACACAATTCAACTTTTCACATGAAACGACAAAAGAAAAAAAAACGGGTTCTTAACTTTCCACGCGAACCAAGGTCCACCACCACCCACTCCTGGTTGCGGAGGAGAGGCGGTAGCCTACATGTGTCCATCCATACATATCAGCAAATTACTTCTCTTAGAATTAATGTTATTACTTTATAATATATGTCTCACCGTCCTCAACTTATTTCTTGCGTAGCATTAGTCAGAAAGACCTCCCCTACAACATATTTGAGTTGCGATAAAATTGTTAAGTACTGATCTTTTATGCATATTTACTATAAGCGACAAGCTTATAATATTTTTGGCACGTTAATATAATTGCTCAAAATTATGATCAATTTTTTCGTAACGTTAAGTCTATTTTTACATAGTAAAACACTCTTAAAATATTTTTAATGCATGTAATTACACTACTTTCAAACTCAGAGCATCAACAGTAAACTTTTTACAATAATATACATTCAACTGATATGTATACTTTATTGAACTTATGTACTTGGCACCTTTCTTCTATCTTTTTTCGGAAAATATTTAATGGTTTATAATATTAATTTATATTACAACAGGATATTATCGTGTCAACTACAATATTGAGAATTGGCGAAGAATTGTATGTTACTTCAATTGTAAAAATTATACAAATATTCATGTTCTTAATTGTGCCCAAATCATCGATGACGCATTTTATTTTACCATGACGAGTCAGCTCAATGCTTCTATATTTTAGGAACTTGCAAGATATTTATCGCAAGAGACAGAATATGTAGCATGGTATCCTATGATCGGAGCTATCAAACGCATATCTTACATTTTCCCTTTTCTAAATGAAAGTAAACATTTTAAGGTAAATATGTTATTCAGAAAAATGGTTACGTCTAAACATTATATGCTTTAATTGTAATGAAATAAGAAAGCAATTAAATAATAAGCAATTAAGCAAAATTAAGCAATTTAATAATAGGACTCCGCACAAACCTTGTGGAAAATTACACGGAGTACAAAATTATTATTAACAATTATTAGTAAATTCATACAAAATTGATACTAATTTGTACTACTGATAATAAAATTTTATATAATCAACAAATAATCGGATAAGTCCGGTTTAATTTTGCTGATTTGGTCCACTAGCTTAATAGATCAAAAGTATCTGGTACTTTTTTCGCGCACGATCACACGATGGATGGCGTGACAACGCCCAAAATAGTGCGCTCTCTACTTTTGCCAGAAACTTTTATTTTTTTAGTTCACAAATTAATGAATTAAAAATTAAACGTTTGACTAAATATAAATAGTACACGGAATCAGATTCGTGCTACTTCCATGAAGTTGATTTTGAGTAACGCCAGATGCATAAAATTTTGACATTTTAAACGGTCGCCAATTTGGATGAGAGTGTGGTAGCGACTTAAAACTGGTGGGGTTTGTTTGTCTTCAAAAAACTTTTTACATATAATTACTGAAATAATAAATTTGACATTTTCAAATGTAATAAATAAAAAGTAATGAAGAAGATGTTAAATGGTACATTTATGGAAAAACTGTAAAATTTAAGTCAAGCTCAATATAAATAATGTTAACACGTAAGATTGAAGCAAGTTCAGATAACACGATAAATATAATAATTTATTTTTGAGACCATTATTTCAAAATACTTAAGTATTGTTAATGATTCAATGCATATCTGTGTATTTTCATATTTCTTGAATTATAAGTACGGTTATATGAGATTAATTTATGTATATATAATTCTGGAAAGAGTTTAAAATGATTTGATACTTAGAATTTATAATGACACTGGTAAATTTGAAATTAACTCTGATTAATGCTTACCAGTTACAAATGCCAGAAGTCTGTCTATAGAATCGCAACCTTTTCGTCTCGAGAGATCACTAAGAACTGAGGACGATGGTGGTAATAAACATTATATATATAGTAAAGTCACAAGTTCTAAAGTTGTTAAAATCTTATCATTATCCGATAAATTCGAATATCGTTATACTGTTACTGAGATATATCTTTTGGTCATATTTCTTTAAAAACTAGTACGCAATCTTGTAATAAAATATTTGATATATTATTGACTTGATCTTTACATAAGGTCATATTATCCCCGTTTGCAACATGTTAATGAATATAAAATAAGTACTATTTTAAATAAATTAATTTTTTAATTTTTTTATTATTATTATTATTGATAGAATAATGCAAACTTGAAATTAAGCTTTTGTTTATCGGAAATGTAAAATTATATACAATTGTAAAATAATTAAATTTAAAATAAAACGCTAATAAATTGTATTTTTTTTAAACTTGCATTGAACTCTAATATTATCTTAATTAGAAATACATTTACAAAGATGTACATATAGTGTGTGTACAAATATAATAAAATTAAAATTATTTTAAAAAAAGCTTTAAGTATTTGAAACCAATTGCAATGGCATTAAAATCAAATAATTAATATTGTTCTTTTATTTTAACATTTTTATTTATATTTAACAATGTTTAATTTATTCTCAATGTTATGAAATAATATATACACACATTTAGAATATGGATATAATATGAACGTTTATAAATTTAAGCATATACATAAATTACATCTAAATAGATATGTCGATTGCACCAGACATATCAAGAAACACGTTATCGTGTCTCGCAACAAGTACACACCTAGCACGAGACGTCATATATCTTTACACGAAGGGCCGAGTTGTGATCTATATCAACATTGCACGTTGTTTCAATCAGTGGCTTCAAAATTTTCGATACATGTATGATTGGAAACATATAAAAAAATATATATCCTTTATTTTGATTTAAAGCAAAATATATTAAAAACGCATCAAAAACGGAGAAGGCTACTCTTGCGTATAATTCTTTGTTAGGTTTATAAAATTTTAATTATCTCTATATCAGAGATGAATCAGACAATAAAAAAGCCATTACAATAAGAAAGAGGCAGTATAGTATAAGAATAAAGTCTTTATTGTGTAAATCAGAAATAAACACTTTATATTGTCGAACATCAAAAATGCCAAAAATTTATTAACTATATAAATTACATATCAATAAAGAGAAAGAAAGTAAACTTAATATAAAAAATTAAATTCCTAACATAAAACAATGCAATTTAATTTAAATAATATATCATAAATATTATTATAAAGTTTAAAATATTAAAATAGATATTTAGTATTTTAAATTTAATACATTAAATAATATAACATGTTAACATATATTGTTAATATCTCATCAACATTAAGACAAAGCTATTAATAATATAATTAAACATTTATTACATTAATTATATATTAATAATCATATATTATTAATTACTAAAATATATAATAATATCAACACATTATATTATAAATATAAGTAACATAGGTACTAATATTTGTGTTATTATTAATATTAATAATTATCACCAATATATTATATGTATTTGTAGAAGTTATTAAAATAATATGTTATATTTATATACACATGCACATATATATAAACATATATGTATGTACATGATATATTAAAATAACTAGTGAGAGAAAAAGAGACTCTTATAATAATATTTAAGATATTCTACGTAGTCACAGAAATAACTATAAAACTCATAAGTATAATGGACAATGGATAAACAATATATAAATCTAAATAAATACTAGAGTAATATAAGAAACACATAAAAATGTTTGAATACAATTTTTTCAGAAATCTATGATGCTGTTGTTTTACTTTATTACTAAGGATGCATTTCGTTTCACGCATAATGTGCATAACGCTTTATTCATTCTTGTTGTTCACAGATTATTAAACAAGAATAAATGATGCATTATGCGCATCAAGCATGAAACGGAATGCACCCTAAATGTTGTTGAATACAATATGATATCAAGCATTGCAGTCTTCCATTTTTTGGCTGGCTGAACTGATTCCAAACACGGAAAGAAAAGTGTTTTTCTGATTCTCGATTTGAGACAAACGTACATCAATCTTGTTGTGAATATCCAAAATTAGGTTAATTACGTTGTTTCTAATACATTCCTTAATCTATAATATAATTTCCATATTATTAATATGTTACCAAATAATACATTTATAATTTATTCCGTATGTTGTTAACAAATAAATAATTATAATAGACAATATTTGCAATATTCTTCCACGTTTGATAAAACTAAGAAAATTTCTGAATGTGTATTACGTAACTATACATACGTACGTATGCATATACGCCCACGTAGTTGCACCCGTGATTTTGTAAATTAATTAAATTTGATATAAAAACTATGTTGCAAGGAAAATGCAAGAATATTGTGTTGAACATTATATGTATGTCATACACATATGTACACGTCTATGACGTGTGTAATCAAGAGTGTATATGCGACATGCAGAGTTGCACAAGATCAATAATAAATACTGATGCTATGTTTTTATGTAAATGTGATAATACTTTCAAATTTATGATAAATATCTTTACCTTGCTAAATAATATTGAGTCAATGGACTCGAGAATAGAATAATCTATAAACAGCGATTCAAGCTTTAGATTTTTCACAAATTCCATTATCTAAAACAGATTATTTTAATATATATTATTTTTAAATAATATTAGTCTTACGTATACTATACTTGTTATTATAGTTTTATAGTTATTTTTTATAAAACTATTCTCTCACTACAATTAAATTGATTATGCTAAGAATACACAAAAGTCTTATAAGGTTGATGAAATGGAAAGATAACATATGAGCAACAATAACGTTTGTTGATATTACCTTATCAAGTTGTTCCTTAGAATACACGTGGTTTATAATATCAATTAATGCTGTAGTCATTTTAATTTCCCTGTAAAAACAAAATAACCAATTTTTAATTTGTATGTATATGTATAATATACTATCGTAATAACAAGCAGATATATTTATACGGAAGAAAATAATTTACTTTGGTTTTACTTTCTCCCAATTTTCTAATATATAATCAAGTACTGAATTATCTTTTGCATGTTTCGCAACATTGTAATGAAAAAAGTTAATATTGTTGATAGTTTCTTCTCTTATATCTTCAAACATGATGATGGAATTCATGTAAAAATGTTTAGAACAAGTCAGAAACTCTAAACTTATTTTTGTATCTTTTTTAGATCGAATTTCTTTTGCATATATATAATATACACTCATTAAAACAGTTTTATTAGCTATCAATAAACCATTACAATATGTCCATTTCTTCCACCCCGGCAAGAGTTTATGACGTCTGAAAAGACAAGATATGAAAGTTAGTTTAGAATCTTACATGTATATATTTTAAATATTTTTAAATTACTGTATCAGGCATTGTATTAAGTAATACGAATGTATGGTTAAAAAAGAACGTTTAAATTACACAGGATTTGTTAAGTGTTGTTGCAGTTTATTTAAGGCCATAGTCTTGCAGCTAGAATCATTGAGAACGCATGCCCATTTTACAGCTTCTTGTCTTAAACATTTTATAGAATAACTGTCGTTCCAATTCTCGTTGTATCCTATTGTTTGAAGAAACGGTTCCAATTGTTCGAGTATGATCGTCTAAATATTGTAAAGTTATAAAAATTATTTATTTGTGTATTAAAACTTTTTATGAATTTATGTACAAAAAAGCGATGGAGCGTGCGAATATACACGTATACTTAAGAATACTTTTTCAAAAAAATAGATGCAATTTGATTAGAAAATTTCTCAGTTTTTTTTTTATTATTATACAAAGTTTATCAATAGTGTGAAAATCTGCAAATAACTTTTGTAGAAATAAAAATATCAGAAAGTAAAACAGTGAAACATTTGTTCCAATATTTCAAAAAAAGCTACTATCTCCCGCCTTCAGGTGCGTGACGACAGGATGGGGATTGAAAATTTTAAACGGTTCTCGGGTTCAAATAAGAGCTCATTTAAAAGGTCCTTTATAGAGAAACAAAACCCGAACAAGTCGCTACGACATCTCCATCCAAAATGATGACCGTTTAAAAGTCGAAATTTCATACACTTGGCGTTACTCAAGAACAACTGCGTGGAAGTGGCATGAATCTGATCCCGTATACTATTTTTAGTCAAACATATAATTTTTTATTTATATATTAATTCGCGAACTGAAAAAATAAAAGTTCTCGGCAGAAGCAAATAGCGTGTTACTGCGGACGTTGTCGCGTTACCCACATGCAATCATGAGCACGAGAAAACACCGAACACCTCTAGATTATGCTAGCAGAACCAAATCAGTAAAATCAAACTGGACCTATCGGATTATTTAGTACCCATTTTGTACAAATTTGTATCACTCATAATAATTACAAACCCCATGCTATTTCGAAACACACACACACATGCGCGCGCGCATACATAACATAATTTCCACATGTGTAATATCGAACTAGTCAATATATCTCCAGCATATGTAAATCTAATACATCGGTTTTCGAACAGTTACAGAAAAAGATTTGTATCTGTTTATTTTCGAAGGTTGTGCTCGTTGGGATTTTTTATCAGGCAATCATAAACTATAACATATCCAGCTTTTAAACAATTTAACCGATATTACTTTTCCATAAGGTGATATGCGGTCTCGCTATCATTTGCTGAAAATCTGCGCGCATGCTGCTAACATTTTGTTCCACTATATAGGATATTTTATTAAATCTTACGTCACAATTGTTATTTCATTACAAACATGTAATGTTTGAGATGTAACAACTTTTCTGAGCAACATCTTTTACCTTGAAATATTCACTTTCATCTGGAAAATGGAAGATGTAAGATATGCGTTCAAGAACTTTGATCATAGGATACCATGCTACATATTCTGTTTCTTGTCGTAGATGTTTTGTAAGTTCCCAAAATATAGAGGCATTGAGCTGGCTCGTCATGGTAAAATAAAACGCATCGTCGATGATTTGAGCACGATTAAGAACATGAATTTTTTTATAATTTTTAGAATTGAGGTAACGTGCAATTTTTAGCCAATTCTTAGTATCGTAGTTGACACGATAATATCCTGTTGTAATATGAGTTAATGTCATTGACCATTAAATCTTATCCGAAAAAAGATAAAAGGAACTGAGAAAGGTGCCACGTGCATAAGTACAATAAAGTGTATATACATATCAGTTGAATGTACACTTACAATGTATACATTACTTATAAAAAGTTGACTGTTCATACGCTCTAAATTTAAAAATAATAAAATTAGATACTTTAAAAATATTTTAAGATGTTTTATTATATGAAAATAGACATCACAATAAAAGTGTATCATAATTTTGAGCAAATACATTTACGTGAGAAATATATTATAAGCTTGTTGTTTAAATCTGTTATTCTTTCTAAGAAAGTAATCATCAAATGCGGCAACTGAAATAAAATTTATACACATAATTGTTTTATTACTATATGCTGACATTAAAATATTATATCCAATAAAATATAATATATTTGCTCTGTAATATAAATATAAAACCTAAAATTTTAAGAAACATTTGAGTAAAAGGAAAAAAAATTAAAATATGTTTTTAAAATAAAAAAATACTTAACACAAAAAACTTG
The DNA here is from genome assembly GCF_003070985.1 of Temnothorax curvispinosus. Classification (NCBI taxonomy): domain Eukaryota; kingdom Metazoa; phylum Arthropoda; class Insecta; order Hymenoptera; family Formicidae; genus Temnothorax; species Temnothorax curvispinosus. Next base: position 1,432,846 of record NW_020214555.1, read on the forward strand.
GCGCTTAAAATAGAGTTTAAAATATTTTTATATAATAAAAATATTCATTTGATCTAATTTAAATTTAATTAACATCTTTACTATGAACATGATATAATTTCATTAATATTTGCTTTTGGAGTAATAACGCATTTACATTACATGCATTTCAAATTTAAATTTATATAATACAATAATATATTTTTCATAAACTGGGTTTAAATTGAATAGGAAAGAATGGCATATAAACTTATTTAATACGTTGATAAAATAATATTATCGATGCTATATATGCTATAGCAAATTAAGCAAGTTAGCTTATTTTTTTACTAGACATAGCAAGTTCTTGCATTAAGTAACTACTTGTTTCAATAATATTTTTTTATTTTATACATTGTTTTTAATTAGGCCTTTTATTCTATTAAAATAAATCTATCACACACTTAAGAATTTCTTGTGGAAATATACTTCTAAATCATCTATTTCAATATCATATATATATTTAAGGTATTTGGCTTTACAATTACAGCTAAATACTTCTACAATGGTTTTTATTGAAATTATGTAGCTGTAGTGTATTATTGAACTTACTGATGCATTTTCAACAATTTATATCACGTTTTATAACATTCAATATTTTGTAGACAGTATATATAATTGGTTGACATATACATATATACTTTGATCAATATGCACTTAGCGCCTTTCTTTACCTTTTTTGAAGAAATAGTTTTGAAAATTTATTAAATTAATGCTTAACAATTTTATTATAATGTATTTGAAAAGACATTTACCGAATATAAGTGCTCCAATAAAATAATTTCGTAAAATGTATAAATGTGTGCATTTGCAATAATTTAAATTTGGCAATAAAACAATATAATCTAAAATTAACCGTATAACATAAAAAATTAAACCGAATAAGAGACATTTATTTCGTCAGAAATTAATGAACAATTAAGAATTTTAATTGATCTGAATGCCTATCATTGCCATGACGATACAATCATTGATTTTGGTCAGATTATTGTCAAGACGTTTCAGATTATGGATTTCGGTCTTTCTAAATTAATGTAATTTTGATGCTTATACATATATAAGCATCCTATTTAAATAATTTAAAAAGAATGCTTATAAATAAAAAATTAAATTTATAGTAAAACTGTATAAAAAAATTAATTTAATAACCTTGACATTGATATATTTGATTAGAGTTAAATTCTCTTCTTTATTGTTTTGCTAGATTTTTATTATGCGAAATAAATGTGAAGATATATAAAGAAAATAATCGCTCAATACTTACCAGTTTGTTGCAAATTATATATTATCCATTCATTTTTAAAAAGTATAGGTATAGGGAGCTTATCTTCAAAAGTAACTACGTCAGGTAAAGTTTTAAAATTGAAGAACGATTGCGTAGTATATGTCAAAGGTATCCACCACGTCTCTGATGCATTTTTCATCTTTATGATAGAATTACTTTCATTCTTATAATTACATGTTACATTTAGTATAGGATAATAATTTTGGCTTATCCAAGGATATATTATCTCTTTTATGTTAATTTTTGGTGATATGACTGTTGACGATTTATTATAAGCAATTTGCATGGCAGCCCAGAAATCATCCGGCGTAGCTGATCTAACAGAAAATTCGCAAAATTTAATCACATATATTGATATATTTATTACAACACATATTACATTAAAAAGTAAAATTTATTGCTTAATTTATTTCTGTATGTTAGCAGCTGATGTCAGTTTATATACATAATTTTAACTTACAAAATGATAAAAAGTTATAGATGAAATAGATAGAAATAATTCATATTATACAATCTAATATAACTTGTTTAAAAATAAATTTTAAGAAAAATATGCACTCACTTAGAGATGAAAAGAGTAAAGAAATACGTGAGTTAATAATATATTGCATTAATATATTGAAATCACGATTAGATATTAAAAGTAACAAGAAGAAAATTATCAGAATATTTTTGAAATAAGTTAAACTTAAAAAAAATGAACGAAAAAAGAATAGATAAATATAAATAATAGCAAACATAATAAAAAAATTAAGAGGAAATAATGAAATGTAAGTTAGTGAAAAACGTAAAAAATAAGAAAAAAAACTAAAAACAAAAAATTCTTAAAACTATTATTAAGTAAAAATAGGAAGTATTATAATAGGAATAACTAATCATAAAAAAAAAAAAATTAATTCAGGGTTGTGGACATGTAGAAAGAAAATAGAGAAAGAGATAAGTAAATCACATTCAAAGAAAAAAAATATATATATTAATATAAGTACGGGAAAAACTTGAAAACAATATATGTAGACAGAGCAAAAAGAACAAAAATATATACTCACTGTTTTTTTAAATATATATCGATACCGATCTGAAACACTTGATCTGTAACTATATGTTGCAACATGCGCAATATAGCAGGTGCTATGACAAATAACATTATAAAATAATTAGATATAGTTAACTAAATATATTAACAGTGATAAAATATTTGTAATTTTGTAAATTTTATTTTTTACATCTTGTACTTCTTTATATTACCTTTGATATAATAGGAGAAAGAAAAAATTGAATTAATATCAGAGATCATGTTGCCTTTTTGTTCCCACGATGTAAGAGGTTTCATAATTCCTTGGCCGTCCAAATAGAGGGATTCTTGCAGAATTTGGACAACAAACAAATCCGACATGCGAGAATTTGGAATAATCTAGAAACAAAAGCTTGCGTGATGATAAGAGTAATCATGGAATATTTTAATTTAATTTGAGCGAATGCTTTAACTATAGCAATATGCAACAGCACCACTTGCACGCTGTTACTGCAGTTATTTTGACATTTCATTAAAAATATGCATAAATACTTTTAAAGTAAGTATTTTACAATTTTGTAGATAGCACTGAAAATACTTGAAATAGGATTTTTTAAATCTCCACCAGTATATAACATTTTGAAAAAGTGCGCATGCATTCCATTTTTAAGTAAAACATTATAAGAGATGTATAAGCAATTAACCTTATCAATGACTTTTGATGCAAAAAGAACCGTAGCAATACCCTCATTTAACCAGAAGTGGGACCACCACGATGGACTTGTAATAGAACTCAACCATTGTCGTGTTATTTTGCGTCCGATTAAACACGTTATTTTTATTTTGCGAGCAATATTATCTTTCTCTTCATCATAAATAATATCTTCGTCTCTGAAAGTCAAAATTTATATATATTGCATTGGTTTAAACTATTCTTTACCTTGTTGCTTTATTTATTATTTCCTTAATATTATTTGATATATCACAATTACTTGCATTCAAATATTACTCAGACTTAATGTAATTCAGAATAAATAAAGATAAGCAAATATCATTTTATTTTAATAGATATGAGAATAAGTTGTAATATATTTTTATTTAATACTGTTTACTCAATTTATTAAAAAAATAATTATTAATCTCAGTATGTAACTTTATAAAAAATATATTTAAAATTTTATATATAACTTTTGCTATAGTTTACACCTCTAATAGTATGATTACGTTTCAGCTTACCACAATTCCTAGCAAAACATTTGAAAAAATATTAAATACATTAAAAAATATATATTTACAACTTATCATATATCTGTAATTGCTATAAGAAAAATTGTACATGAAACTGTTAAAATTAATTAACTAATTAGAAAACAAAAATAATTTTAACTGTTAAAAATGTTCTGTAATAACTATTAAAAATCTTTCATTGCCACATATTTTTTTAAACAATCAACCACTTATCTGTTGTGGCATGCTGTCATCGATGAATATCGCATTGACACCTTTTAACTTAACAAATCGACATTTAAGTGAGTCTTAAAATTAACACTTTCTCTAAACCTTACACAAAAGTAAATACAAAAGAAGGAAGTGTTTAATAGTCATAACTCCTTTATATTATAATTGGTCAACTCAATGAAACAAATGTATATTTTGTACTGATTTTATTTTAGTAAATTTCTTATTTTAGTTATAAAATAAATTTGCTTTTTTTTTAGAAACAAAATTTACATCTCAGTTATGCACATATATTACTAAAATTATATTATGTATGTACAATCATGTAATGAAACCAATTTAAACAATGAAAATAAACAAATTTCTGAATTATTTCGTTAAAAAAGCAAAAGTAAATCTATCTCTTAATCCGTTATGCATTAATGTTTGATTGCAGTTAAAAAATATCTAATCATATATATGTTACCTGTAAAGTATAAGTCCCCACTTTGCCATGCCATCATCTATCAAGCCTGGAACCGCGAAATGTTGTTGCATTGGATAAATATTCAATTGATTCGTAACGTTTGTTATAACGCGACTTGTAAACATTAAATTATGTTCAATTTGCTGTTTGCCTCTCAAGTTTACATTTCCAATGACAATTGTTTCAGGCAAATTGCACAACACTACAGCTATAAGATAAGCGGACATTGCAGGAGTTTCTTCAAAGTGTGTTTCTACAATGTCATTATTAACACGGACTCTCTTTTTATAATGCGTATTCGATAAAACCGTGTACTTTCTGTGGTGCTGTACGATAATTTTAAATATAGCTTTTATTCCTGGCTCGTCCCAACATGGAAATGTTCGTCGTATTCCAGTAGCCCAGTTACGTGATGCGACAAACCATCTACGAGTTTTAACAATATCTCAAATAATAATAAATTATTAATCTGTGTTAGTATTAAAATATGGCATAGGACTAACGGAATGTGAATGATTACGTGTTACAATTAAGAAATAATTTCTTCCTTAATATTTTGATGTCTATTTCTTATTATTATTTTATATCTTTACACTATTCTATACATCACAGTATAATATACTATAATACATAAAGATATCTTTATAGTATGCAACATATACGTAACATAAAATTCACAATTGTTTTTAAAATGTAAAGATTTTATATAAATATAACAATTAGCGCTTCTTTCAACATTTGATATTTCTATGGTTTAAATTTTAAATTTTTTAAATATTATCTTCTAAATTAAAGATACGGATAAAGATAAGCTTGGATTAAGATGACGGATAGGTACTTTTGTTCTTAATTGGTTACATACATTACATGCTTTCATGTATTTTGTAATTATAGCGTAAAAGAAAGTATTACAAAAATTATACTAAACAATATATTATTTATTTATATTAAAAACATTAAAAAATACAATCTATACAGTAATAACAAAATGAAGGATGACAAGGAAATAAACAAATAAAAAATGTCAGATGTAATGTTCTGCATTATGTGTAAATAATTTCAATTACGTATTCTTTATCTTTAACTGAAGTTATTAGGACGTTCTTTATAATTCTCTAAAATATTTTAGAGTGTTTTTTTACACATTCTTTATATCTAATAGCATATTTATGAAATTTTTTATAATAGGTTAAAATAGTCAACATTTAGATATAAACATTTAATTATTAATTTTTTTTTAATGAATATATTCATGTATATGTTCTTGTTAGTTTTAAATCTACTCACTCTCTATCTCCTTTTTCGTTTATAAACGGAGTCTTGAAGAAACCAGCTTTGAAGTCACTCATATTAGATATGCTGCCCATAAATTCCATGTTTAAAGTATAATTACCAGGTGATAGATCATAGTTAAAATTAATACACGTAACTTCTCTTTTTTCAATGGAAAAATATGTATCTGCGATATGCTTGGTCCTTTCACCCATATCAATATTTTCAATTGTTGTATTTTTAATTTTCAAATATATCGAGTGCAAATATATCGCACTCGTTTGTTGATAAATGGTGATGTTGACATTAGATTTTCCATAGAAGATATTCTTTTCAACGTCTATATCCAACCAAATTCTATAATGCTTCGGTATTGTATAATTCGACAAGAGATCATTAAATTCGGCGCAAACAGAAGCCATAATGAACATTACATTAAATAATAATATAAATATTTCCATTGTAATTTTCTAAATAGGTTCAGTGGTGTTTGTAGAAATGTGCCTAAGTTAGAAGAAAAAGAAACATGAAATTTAAAGTAAATATTTGTAAATAGAGGAAAACGTTATAACAATTTTGTATGTATATTCCGTTATATTGTACAATTAATTTTATGCTTTCGGGGCGTTTTTGAAATTTGTACGCTTTGATGCTATTAATTGTAATTTTTGTTTTGGCTAAGCGTATTTGATGACAAATAATTCAGTTTATATTTTATTCTATATATGTTACTTTTCTTTGTCTCTTATGTCAGTTTAATTTAAACATTAATGCTTCTCTTATTTTAAAAATCTCGCGATACAATAAAGACTTTTTGTGATTGAGTAACAAACTAAAATTGAGATTAAATTTTTTGTTTCCCTATTTGACGGGGATCTTCCTTTCGTTTAAATCCAATACATTATTATTACAAATATTTAATACACTTTAGATAAATTAAAAATTTCTTTATCACACATTTTTTCATTTTAAGTATAATAGTTGACTTTTTAAATTATGTTAACTACGTTGCTACCGTTTGATTAATCATCAAAGATTTGCAGTCTTCTAAATCATAAAAATTTTGCACAAGAAAACAATTAGTTACATTTAATGTGTGGCATCTCGCAAAATACCATGTTAATTATAAAATATTATTGTTCTTTATTATTTTGCACGGATATTTGTCGTTTGCTCGAATTACATATAAGATAACATTAATAGACTTTGTGTTACTAATTGTGATACGAGATTAAACTTTCTAATTTCGAAATCCGTTTTTCATCATAGCAAGTAGCAAGTAAATAAATTTTACATATAATTACTGAAATAATAAATTTTGGCATTTTTGAATGGAATAAGTGAAAAGTAATGAAGAATATATTAAATGGTTCATTTATGGAAACACTGTAAAATTTAAGTCCAGCTCAATACAAATAAGGTTAACACGTAAGATTGAAGCAAGTTCAGATAACACTATAAATATAATAATTTATTTTTAAGATTATTATTTTAAAATACTTATGTATTGTTAATGATTCAATGCATATCTGTGTATATTTCTCGAATTATAAGTACGGTTATATGACATTAATTATGTATATATAATCCTGGAAAAAGTTTAAAATGATTTGATACTTAGAATTTATAATGACACTGGTAAATTTGAAATTAACTGTGATTAATGCTTACCAGTTACAAATGCCAGAAGTCTGTCTATAGAATCGCGACCTTTTCGTTTCGAGAGATCACTTTAAACTGACGACGGTGTTGGTAATAAACATTATAAATGTGAGAACAATTTTCTTTGTTTAACTTACTATGTTGATCTCGCGTGTGGTTTGTCATAACGTGTCTACAGTCATGTTTATATTTTACTTTCGAATAAGCTTTGACTTATTATTATCGAGTCCTTCTCAAGTACTTTCAAGAAGGACTCGATACCTATTGTTTCACACGCGACAGCTGATCACGCGTCTCCTTCCCTGTTGAAAGAAATTTCTTATTATATTTTCTCAGAAATTTTGTAAGAATTGAGACTTATAAAAAATACAGATACTTTCAGAAATAATTGGATGAAAATTTCGTATAAAAATCTGAAAAATTCTGAGCATTCTGAGAAAGTTAAAAAATTTTTATAAAAATTTTGATTAATAATATGAAAACTTCTGAGACATTTTTCCACCAGGGTAAACTAAAATAGATTACGGGGAATTAACAAGTTATTATTTAATAAGTTATATCGTACATTATAATATTTAAAAAATTATATAAAAAAATTAAATAATATTAAAACTGCATTTGTTTATATTATTTTATATACAATAAATTATATATGACACATTTGTACATCTCTTTTTAAAATATCTTTTTAACCGAACTTTTTATAAATAAAATTATTAAGTTAATCTTTATATACAATTTTGATATTAATAATTGTTTATACAAATCCATTTATATTAATCTTTTTTATGCATGTCTTCACAAAAATGCAAAATACAATATTTTTATTGTATAATACTTTATTAACTATTAAAATAAAGTAAAGTAAATTTTACATTAAAACGAGAATTATAAATATGCAACTCTTAGAACTCGATCGTTTCTTCGCGATTCAAGTCGTTCCAACTATAAGCCACGCCGAATTTCTTCTTCGCGGAATCCCGACCGACAAATCAATGCGAGGACACACACGCGTTCCGCAGGAAGCACGAAATTTAACATTGTCGCGAATTCGAGGACGTCGCCGAAAGCGGACATAAATAAATACGCGCAGGAATACGAGCGAACAACGGATTCTTGTGACGGGAAACGGACGTTAAGGACAATAGCGTTACAAATTACATCGACGTATCGATTAACCGATCGTTCAACCGGGTGGTTTCGCTCTTGCAACTCATCGCGTTGCTTCGCTTTACTGACCACATATTGCATTAAAATAAACTAAATGACCAAAATGACGTCGTTTCTATATTATAAATTTACGCTTGAAATTTGAATTATGTAGCATCATCATTTATTATATTAATGCCGTTTCCCCGTAACAATTTAAGTAATCTCGCACAATTGTTTATGTATCTCGCATCAGATCATAAACGGAAGATCTAGATTCTTCTTTCCGTGTCCAACGTATAAAAATCCATGATGAGGAGAGTTCAACTTGTGGAAGAAAGTCATTCCGTGCCAATACAAGCTGTGCACAACGGCCAGACGACCGCCCAAAAGAAACTGCAGATTCCAACATTCTGAAAACAGAAATATAGATGTTAAATTATATATAATAGATTATTGACCGGGAACATAAAAGAAAAGTTAAATCAATACCGTTCAACTTCAAACTTTATCGCTTAAAACAATGTCGAATATCGCGTTCAGCGTTATTTCACGCATTTTTTTATCCCTGTCTTTGACATTAAAGTTTTATACCCTGAGGAACGTCCATGTCTGTGCTGTCCAAAAAGTCCAGCGCGTAATTGTAATCGGACCGGGACGACAAATTCACGTTCCACTTCTGCTTCGGGGGACGGGCGTGCAAATAGGATTTCAGATTCGCGGCGTCCACCTCGCGCAGGCCACCGAAACTCGAATTCTCGATCACATCGCCGTTCGGGCACTTGAACCAGGCCCCTCGCGGAATGATCGCAGCATCCTCGGTAATCGATTCCACGGTGGCCGCGAGACGATCCTCTTCCTTCAATTCCTTTGGCATAGGATCCTAAAACGTCATTTTTATATATCTTTTCATTAAGATTAGATTAAATTAGAATTCTAAGAAATTAGACCTCTAAAGATGTAAAAAATGACATAAAATGCTTTTAAGATACATTAATATTCAAAGAAGCCGAATCGTCGCAACAAATTTCTTAAATTTCTTGAGTCGATTTTTCTCAGAGCAAATTTAAAGAAAAAGTCATTGTTCGCAATTACCTCGTAATAAGTCTTAGGATCCTCATTTGGCGGAAACGGTGGATTGACGTCGTAAACGTTCGTGACGATGGATGGATCACCTTCGAACTTATTAATCGCCAAGGGGCTCAGAAATCGTCCGCATTTCGTCGCTTTTGGCAGCAGTAGCCAATTCATACCATCTGTGCTGTAAAAAGAAATGTCAGAAATAAACGTTATTTCGATTTATTTTTATTTGCCTAAAACTAGCATTAAAACAAACGTATAGAAATTCCTTTTATAAAAGTAATTAATTTTTTTCTTCTAAAATCTGAGATTGGTTTTGTGATATTAACAATTTTTAACCAAGTTAATTAACAAATATTTTTTCTTATTAATGTATTTAAAACAATTGTACGGACAAGTTTTATGTATCATAAACTTGTCTTTATATCTCAACAGTATCTTTTTTCAAAAGGGCTTCAATTCGCGAAAAATTCAAGAAATTCCTTACCTGTAATAATATACCTGACCGTTCATGCAATCCTTTTCGTAACCGTACGCGACGTGATAGTCGTTTTGTATCCCATTGATCCTGCCCCAATAGTAACATTTTCGAAAGTGATTTTCCGTCTGCAAAATGAGCAGCGAATTCTGCAGCAGCTGCGAGCTTTCGGTACTTATGCAAATACCGGCGCAGCCGAATATATCAAGAGTTTCCAGTAACTTTAAGCAATCCATTTTGCTTACTTATAATAGCTCGTATAATAGCTTATGAAGACCTCGACATTTTTGACAATCCTTGACGCTCGAGATTGTCTCTTTTCAAATGTTACGTATTAAACGTCATTTAAATGGTGTTCTAAAAAGTCATGCATCGACGATGAGAGTTAATTTCTTTATTCTTTCTAGATTTTTCTACTCGGAAATGCTCAAATCGACGTTTCTGCATTAGGTTCTAAAAGAAAACAGACGTTATTACACTTGATAAATAATTATAAAATTTTAATGAAATATTCGATCCTGAGAATCTGAAAACATACAATAAATTCAATGTATAGCTATAATATTAAAAGAAACTACAGTAGGAATCCGTTAATTATTCTAAAAAATCTGAATGTTGGATATCCGCAGATTTACATACACCTATACATATTAAAAAATATAACAAATGTAATATGAAAATTGATGAAGAAGCGTGTCATCCCTTTGTAAGAAAGGCTCTATCGCCAACGGTCAAATCACGTTTTTAACGTACAAGTTCTCGTCCGATCACTTAAGTCAAGCAACGTTGAGCGCGGTCAGTACTTAAATGGGTGACCGTTTGGGAACACCGCGTACTGTTGGCATTTCTTTTTTTTTTCTTTTTTAAATTTAGAAATAACATGTTAAAAAAGTTACAGTAGGAATTTATTTTATAAAATTGAATTGTAAAGAGCCATCATCATTGACAGGTACGACTCTAGTGTAGGTATAGAGTGTGGACTTGCTCCAATTCGCACGTGCTCAGCTTCGTTGCATGCAGCTGCGAGACAGAGAAGTCGCACAGCTGATAGTGTCGAGTTTGAAACAAGACGAGCATGTCATCGGACGAGGAGAATGACGAATTGCAAGACCTGGAGGCGATACGCGATAAGATTCTCAGCAGCCCGCGTGGCGAGCATATGCAAATGAGCGCCTGGGAGGACGACGATGACGGTGTGGAGGCGGAACGTAATGCGAAAGGTTAGAATTCTCTCACCGCATTAAATTCGGAAACTAATTGCATCTCGCAACTCATCGGGGACGTATAAACCCTTATGTCTGCAACTCGAAAGACCCGAGAATTTTTCTACAATTAATTTCGTGCCTGTATGTCTTTATAGCGTATCTTTGTGCCTCCAGAACCTGATGCAAAGGCGATACTGAGCGCTGCCGAGGAGGGAAATCTGGCGAGAATTAGGAAATTACTGAGCAAAGACCGTCTCTTACTGGACTGCACGGATAAGGACGGCTATACTCCGCTTCACAGGGCGTGTTACGGCAATAATGTGGCAGTTGTGGAGGTAGGTTTATGAAAAAGATCTTATTTCCTTCTCTCAGCATTTACAAAATTATTTAAAGTCGTTCTTGTATATATCGTGTCTTTGTCTCAACAGTATCTACTTGAAGCTGGAGCGAAAATAGACGCTAAAACTCAAGACGAATGGCAACCTTTGCACTCTGCGTGCTGTTGGAACAACACGGAATGCGCCGAGACCTTAATCGCAAACGGAGCGGACATTAATGCAAAAAGCAAGGGTGATCAGACACCTCTACATCTGGTTTCCGCTAGTTCGCACAACTCCCCGGCCCTTCAGCTTCTTCTACTGCATCCCGACACGAATCCCTACCTGGTTAACTCGAGCGGAGATACCGCAGATCAGATTGCGAGGAGGACGACAAAGTATTATCCTATGTACGAAATAATTGAGCCTTGCTTAAATGAGATTTAAGGTAAGCACTTCAGAATTTATATAAATTGTATAAATGCAACTGTGTCTTAATGCAGTAAAGATTTATTTGATATACATATACATATATACATGCGTAGAAATATGAGCAAGAAGAATGCAAACATTGGAAAACAATGATAGTTTGTATAAACACATATGTTGTTGCTGCATTATGTAGTATGTTACTCTATAAAAATTTTTATGTATAAATTATATCATTAAACAATGAGATATACAATCTATACGAATACATGATCCAATATAAAAATGTATATAAAAATATAATGCAGAATATATAATTACGGATATAGTTATTATATCGGAAGAATCGATAAAAATAATACTTCATATTGTTCATTTTTCCTCCAATGCGTGTCATGATTATGACTAAAGATAAAAAAGATGAATATGATTAGCAGAAACGAACACATTAGTTCTTAAATAATAACGCAGAATGAAAAAAAAACTTAATTACATCAATGAATCATACTAAGAAACGATATGAGAAAGCTACATATTAACATAAACATTACAAATGTAATATATAAAATAATATCGTGTTTATTCTTCCAATCTATTTCTCTTTCTTTATATATAAGCTGTCTTCCCAGTTCGTTCCACATTCTTCGTCTTTAAATTGGAGTATGACGGGATAATGATTCTACAGATTAGTATGACGTTAAGTTGACGAATTTCGGAGTACCGTTGCTGAGACGCTTAGATCCCTCCCAAATGAGAACGGTGGAGTCTTCCGTGACCGCGTACAAATGATGCTGATCCAGAGGCCACGCCACAGCGATTATCGCGCCGCAACCTCTCACGTTATTCGAAATTTCTCTGACCAACTGCAGATCCCAACTGCTCCATAATCTACGTTATACAGGGACACAGTCTTTCGTTCAATAATTGTTCGTAAATTTAATAAAGTAACATATGTGTATATATATGTGTATATCGTACCTTATTATTCCGTTGTCTAAACCAGTTGCGATGACGTTGACAGAAACACCCTCCGGCGCGTTGCTGTAACAAAGTGCCGTTACACGTCTTCTGGATAAAATGGAGCCCACGGCCCTCGCGTTTACAGTGTGCACCGTTAATTCGGATTGATTGTTGGTCGCGTTGTCCTCTAATCTAGGAATGTCATAAGTAGCGGCTACATCCCCGAGCGTCTCGCTAATACACAGGAGATGTACAGCGTAACCTTGGTCACAGTCTATTGACCTCACATACGTTAAGCTGTTTCAAAATAACAATATACAGATGTGAGACTCATATATAAATTGCAAATATAATTCTTTATCTCTCCACATGCTTAAATATGTAAGCTTTATTTATGTACCTGTTCAAGTCCCAAATAGCAATGATACCGCTGCCATCGCCGGAACAGGCAACGCTAAACGTACGTGACAGACATATCACTGTCACCCGACTTCTGTGAGCCAGGAGTACCGTCGCAGACGCTGAACTGAATTCGATTTTACCCGTAGTCCCTACGGTATATGCATGCACTGTGATTCGGCCTGATAAATGCCCAATCCAAAGCTGCCCACAATCAGGAGTAGATGCCAATGTCGTAATCTAAAAAAAAAAAAAAAACAATTGGGCATTATATATTTAATATTCTATCTCAAAAGAAATAGTTTTAATAATCCTGCAAATGCAAGAAATTGTTTTCTTCTTTTATTATTATTTAATTCTTGCTGACGTATTATTCATTGCGAAATGTGTGTTAAGATACTTACGGGATCAAGGCCTGAAGATTTAATTAGAGGCCTTGGCGGTTGTTCCTTCTTACATTTCAATCTAGCAATTCCATCTGTGCCACTCCATGACGCTAATGCGACACCCAATACAGACATACCGCTTAACATGCTGCTGCCTGATAACATAAAACGCTTTCATTCATATCTATATTTAAAGCTTCGAGTACAAATAGCGTTGCACAAACAGCGTTATGGTATGCAATAATCATGATATGACTCACTAACCTTTTTCTTTGGTATAGCCAAGGAGAAGCGTGGTGTAATTAGGCAAACCAAAAACGTCACCGGTTGCTAAAGGAACCAGAGAAGCTAGCGGAGTTTTGTGCTTAAGTTTCCAACATAATACAGGCTCATTGCCGGGCGCGCCCACATAATTTCCCCATTTTATACCTGCGATTACATCATACAGTTGCAATATTTAATTGATTTAATTTAATGGACTTAATACATAATTTTGTATTATCGTTGATCGATCAACAGTTTTAAGACGCAGAAAGATGCATGAAAGATAATTACCATTGATGCCTTCAATAACCTGCGGCGTCTGATTAGTTATCGATATATTGCCGATATTCTGTATCAATGGATGGGGAGCCCTGAATAATTGCGCGGGCGTTTGACCATAAGTTCGTACCATGGTTTCCCAGGCTTGACGTTCTAAGGGATCGGTTATCTGCTCCACGTCGAATCCATAATAAGTCTAAATACAAGGAATTGAGCTGTTAATATTCATCCGTTCGAAGAGCTACGCTGTGATAACGTAAGAGCACGTACTGCGGGATGAAAAACATTTATAGCCTCTATCGCCGGTCTTCCTGTCTGTCTGAATCCAAAGACGAGGTCAATCCAATATGGCAATACTTCCCTCACAATATCAGATTCCAGCGCGGCTCTATGTGCCAATATAAATAGACGTGCGTCGCCGGCGCACCACTTCGGTAATTCGACATCTCCAACTTTGTTACCATTTTGTCGAACACCGAAATTGAATCCTGTAACACACATGCAAATGTATTATTATATATTATTTTATGCGCGCAATATTTTTTCAATATTAAATGCAATGCACTGGGATTTACCCTCGAAGTTTAATAAAAATTCAGGCAAATAGAAAAATTCTGGTATCAATTCCTTCACGTCCGTTGTTGAATCGCAACTAGTTAATCTCCATGTGGTAGCCAATGCATGGAATGTCCGATCAGGAATATCAAAATTGTTATCTGTAAGTAAAAGCAGATTTTTAACAATAATCAACTTTTCGATAAATATCATTGTAAAAAGAATAATCTTTTTTGTAACTACCTTGATAACAAAGGAACATGCTAGTAAACGGTGGAAGCCGTACCAAAAAGTGTAATACAGTTCCAGAATTACTATAATGAGAGCCATAATGGAATGGTCCTTGATTTAAGGCAATTAGATTTAATCCTTCTGTTAAAGTTTGTTTCAAATACTGTATGAAAATAAAGTTATTAGTAATGCTACAACAAAATATCAAATAATAACAATTATTACTTTAAATGGCTTACATTATAATTATTTATATAGTGTTGCTCATTCTTTTTATCTTGCACAGCCATCGGTCGTTTAAAATTCCTGTAAAATACACAATATGTATTCGCGTGTATTACAGAAGTGTATTCGAGTGTATATGCGACATAATTCCCATATTATTTACCGATAAATTTTCGGATTGTTCAAGTCGATCTTCTCACTGACGTAATCCGCCAAAACAAACGGGAATACGGGATACTGCATCAAGTCATTATACGAACGGCCTGCCAGTTTGTTCAAGCAAGTTATGTATTCCCAATTAGTGAGCGCTCCACTCCTCCACAAAGCCAGAGCCTCCCCCAAGTCATCGCCGGGGATTCGCCTGGGTAAGTTGCAAGCAGACAGTTCCGTCGCAAATTCGTCCCTTTCCTTGGACGAATTGAACGCCAACAGGTATGTTCTGCCGGTAATGAGAAAGATTTCGATCGCTCTCTCTTGCAATTGGTACCTTCTTCTGTGCAACTCTCGAATATCCTCGAGACGCCAAGCAGTACCACCAGCCACAGCCAAATCGAAACCACCCAATGCTATCTATAATTAACGATGGTTAAGAAGTTAATTGTAAAATTATAATTATGGAAAACAAAGAAATTGCTCACGTCCGTATGTAACGGCATATCGGGGTTGTCCGGAACGAAATACACGCACGTCTCGCCAATGAGGACTTCTCCGGCTAATTCAGCCCTAGGTGTAACTACTTTCGCCTGAGACATCTTACGTATTTTCTCAGTCGTGTGCAACCGTTCGATCAGAGCCGCAGTATTGGCATCTTCGCGAGTGCTCGTAAATAAGTACGATAATGGCATCTCGATATTGGAAGACTCTGTAAAACGTAAAATTTAAGATTAAAATATGGATGGAGAATTGATTCAATTTATTCAATTTCATTGCATACGTGAATGTTAATAAGGAAAATATATTCTATTTAAGACAAACTGAATGTTTTCCGTAACAATTTATGATAATATTTGTAGGCACACCTAATCTGTCTTGATATTCAGGCAAAAAGAATCTGTTGTCAATATTCAAGTGACATCTCTGAAGTCTTATTCTGACTCTCGCAGGGCCTTCGGTTGGATCCAATTCCCAATTTCTCGGATAGCTTTCCGGAAAGTGCCATGGCGCCCGTTCGTGTGTTAGTCGCTTAGCTATGTCTCTCCATCTGGCCACCGCCTGAGCCTCTAATGCTCGCGTGTGTTTCAACTGCTCCATCAATACTTTACGCTCGCGGTTTTGTTCCTCCACAACCGAACGCGTTATAGTCATGGCGCTCTCGATTAGCTGTTTCGCCAACGCATCGAATCTTTTGCTGATTCTAACGTAAAATTACATCGTTTTATTAACTTGTCAACGAAATGCTGATTTCCGGGATAAACATGACATATGCGTCTACCTTAAAATCGCGGGATAATTATCGATACAAATATCTTGATCTGGAAGCAAATCTCGACGTAACAAAGCTAATTCGTCGTTCCACACTTCAGGGCTCGCTTGCTCTATCCCTTTGGCGAGGTTCCATACGCGCAGGGCTTCTCTCAACTCTGCACACACTCTAGCATCGGCACTTGGCATCTCGTCCCGCTTTTGCAATAGGTCCCAGAAGAACACGGTAAACTTTTGCTCCATCTAGACACAATTTACAGATAATACAGATAATAATTTCATATTTTGCCTCTGTATAAAAGCGATCTTAGACAAGTCCCGCTTTCGATCCCAATTTTTATCTCATGTATGCCTCAATTTTATAAGAAGTTGATTGGAAAATTAAAAGTTGTGAATGAAAGAGTGTGAAATAACAATAGTAACTCGTTTCGGGAGCTTCATACTTCAATATAGACAGATAATTTCAGGTAAAATGCGTAATATGGGAATACATATTGTATAAATTAGTTTTAATCAATTAACTTTAATTTTATTAAATTAATTTCATTAATGTAAATACCTGTGGGTGAACTTCCAGGATACACGACAAGATTTCACGAGCTCTTGGTTCTTCCATCAGAGATCTAATGGCGTATATTCTCGTATTGATACTCTGATGCGGTTCCAGCAGCCACACCATAATTCTAGCTGTATGCTTTCTTAAAGCAGTTCTGACGGACCACGTGTTACTCCAGTGATTTTTCTTCTCCAGCGGACTACATAGACCGTGCAGAAGAACGGAAAACAGTCTTCTCGTTAGTTGCAATTCGTTGACGGATGGCGACGTGTCAGCGGCCATGATAAATTCAACGGCGCGTGTCACAATAATACGAAAACGATCGTTCAATTCTCCTTTACTAGGTTCGCGTAGCACCGGCGGCGAATTCGTGTGAAAGTTCGCGTAGCTGGACGAACGGGATCCATGATCGCTCTGCTCGCTGGACGTCGTGAGAACTGAAAGAATTTTTTTGAATGTAAATACATAAGTATCGGAAACTTTGGCGCGCTGCAATCACTACCTGAGGTAAAGTAAGATGCCGAAGCCAAGTAGGATGCCGTACTGCGTAAACGGAATCCCGAAGGATTCGACATTTTAGTCGTGAGCACGTCCAACTCTCCGTCGAATAACGCAACTTGGGCGTCTCTTATGGCTGTGCAAGTCAAACTCGCGCGGCACCGTAACTTCTCCGACAGTTCCATGTAATCGAGTATCATGTGTAGATCTAATACCGCTTGCATCTGATGATTTCCCGGTAATTCTAGAAGTTTGGTTGCGATTGCTACAAACAGTACATGAATGTCTCGGTGAAGGGACGTCGAGGTACCTTTATGCGCGATTGCGCATAAAGCTTGTGCCAATGACTCGATCAAGCCTTGCTCTAGAAGTACTTTCAGTGCACTCGTATTCTGGAATAAAAATTAATTTGTATGATCATACGTCGAAGTTGCTACCGTATTTTCCATTCCCATTACCTTTGCTATTAGGTCAGTGATAAACGATATAATTGGCCTGGCTACGCTCGAATCAGAGGCCGCGGCCTTTGCGATCATTGCCATTAACGGCGGCATCGCCGCCAATGTCGGACCTCGTAGAGCTAAGTTTTCTAAAGCGACAATCAACGATTCGCTTCCGGGATACAAAGCTATCTGATTTCCTAAATGCATGAAATACTTTTGTTTTATAAATTTATTAACTTCTTCGTCGCTAGCGCGTTGTAGATAGGTTTGTATCACCTGTAAGATATCACAAGATACTGATGAAACATTTTATTCGCTCCGGGTCTCGATGGAAGTTATACGATATATATTGCACTAAGAAATTATTTACCTTGATCAATGCTGTGCGTACGCGATTATCGGGATCATTGGCTAGAACTAATAGCAGTTCAGCTCTTAAAACGTGCTTCAGTACTAATCCAACTTGACAGTCTGGTAACACTCTTACAGCATCTCTCAGTAACAGTAACAGCCCTTCGCAGACTAAACCCTGACAGGCTCTTCTTTCATCCGCGTATGTTGATTGCCTTTCCTAAATAATACACGATACATGATTCGAGTAAGTGATACGTAAAACTATATTGTATACAGATTTTACATTTCTCATTATACATACATTGCTTTGAGGATTGGATCCATCACTACCTGCAATCCCGGAATCTTCTCCGGCACTAGTATTATCCGATGACAGCACATTTTTACGGTCCTTCTTTTTAGGACTTCGCGTTTTTTGAATCTGGAAAAATTAACGATTAAATATAATATTCGTGTAATTTTCACAACCAAAAAAATTTTACCCTGCAAAAATCACACCTGTTCATTTGTCAATGCCTTGTTTAGTTTGCTATTCTCCACCATGCCTATCGAGTCATCAGAAATGACAACAGTATCGTTCCTTTTCGAATTCTTTTCCTTGAGTTGCGGCAACATAAAATAGATATTATGTCGCGAATGAGTGACATAAGTCTCTGAGGCTTGATGAACGAGGACCAGGTAATCAGTGATGGCGACCAAGTGAGCAAATTCAGGCGGTGCACCCATTAAAGCGCGCATCAATTCTACAATAGCAATTCCGGTATTCGAGTCCAATGTGGTATTCTCTTCTTCGTGCATTTCGTACATAAAGTGTTCCTACGAAAAATAGAGATATTACTATAGAATATGTAAATCGCGTATTAATGTATATTTTATTGTGTGCAGATGTGTTCTTTAATGTACGAATTATTTTTTTATTTACCTTACACAAGGTAAGAATCGTATCCACGATACCGATCCTGTTTAACTGCGATGCGTTAAATTCACGATGTGAATGTTGATCTCGCAATAAAAGTAGTAACGCTTGCAACAGTAAATTTAACGTATCGTATTTAACCCACGCTCTCCATGCGGTAAGAGCGCCTTTGATCAGCCCCGGGTCTGTGATAACGGCTTCGCAATTCTGTGAGATTGAATGGTTACCGCTGCCGATATCTTTGATAATGATCGAGCTATCGCATGCCGCATCCAGTATCGCCTTTAGGATGTGTCTACCTGCATGACATCTAGACGATTCTAGAACACGCAGAATCAGTGACGTTCCGCCGTCTGATCGGTATTGGTTCAGGAGTTCTGAATCACTACGGACAAGATGCAGGACTATAGACAGAGCCAGAGCTTGTTCTTCTTCGGTGGAGTTTAATTCGACCACCTGCAAGGATTCACTAATGTTTAAAAAGGATATGCAGACGCTTTTATTATTTCTTTCTTAATTAATTTTTATGTAAATATAAAGTATCTATAAAAAAAAGTACTTACTCTCGCAAAAAGATATAAAAATACCGGTACACCGCCCACTAAAATCGACGCAGGTACAAGACCTCGGTATTGCTGGCTCTCTAAACGAATAGATACAATCGGAGGTATCGATAGAGGCGGTTGCTGCGATACTCTGTGCTCTGGGACCGAAACGACTCTAAAACCTGGTTGGCCCGGAAAGATACTTCTCACAACAACTATAAAGATAATGACAATAATAATACATAAATAAAAATAAATAAAAATAAAATAAAATCCAAATAAAATAGAAATAAAATAAAAAATTAAATTAAATAAAAATTAAATACAATAAAAATTAAATAAAATAAAAATTAAATAAAATACATGATAATTCATGACATTATGAACTGCACAGTCAGAAACATATCAATAGTGATGAGTATAACTTACCAGCAGGATTAGCGATAGCTTGAGGATACAAATGTACGACGTTAGGATTTTGAGCCTCATAATTGAGAAGCAAATTATCTTGCAGCTCATTAAGATGCGAGTTCGTCGCGTCCATAACAATATCCCAATCGATTTTCGATTCTGATACTACTGTCTCGACGGCGTGCCTCAGATAGGTACCACCATAAGATTTTCGCCGGCTTAAATCAAATTTACCTCCTTCTACAATGCGCAAAAGTAAATGTTAAAGTCTCAAGTTTTGTATAGATACAATATTAGGCTGTTTAGTGTACAGTTATACACATCTGTTAATCATAATACATTGCTAACCGTATCTCACTTCACGAACGCCATTCAATGCGCCGGATGCAATAAGAGGCGCAAAATCAGGTTTCATCGTATTTAAAATACAATCTGCCAAGTTGGTGTAGTTTGGTCCGAGACCTGCCAGATGCAATGCACGCTCTTTCGTAAACACTGGACATCTGCGAGTAACAGTTAAATAAATATAAATGATTCTGTTATATATATGAATTTTACTTGGATGCTGAATAACAAAATAAAATACCTAAAAATCATTAAATTCCCAAGGTACCATGCGCCAATACTGCTCGACCCAATTTGACCTAACAAAATACACGTAGTACCAGGCTTTCTCACCAGTAAACCGTCAAACGGTAATTGAGCATTAACTTCTTTCCAACCGTCCACCCAGAGCGTAACTTCAACCACAGCACTGCGCTTATTCAAGACAGTGTCTTTAATATTTAAAGTCAAGTGGTGCCAGCATCCCGAAGGAAGCATGCCGTTTACCGAAGTTTCGGAGATCGTTCGGTTTGTCTTATCATCCGGTCGAGTAAGTCGTAAGATTAATTTATCTAGAAATTATGAAATCAATGTCAATGCAAGCTTTCGAGCTTTATAGATAATTAGCAAATTTTAAAAATATATACCTGATCTGAGATCGAGCCAAGTTTCCAAAACCAGCGACTCGAACCCGATGGACATCAAATGTATTATCGATGTTGGCATGGGTGGCGACACAGAACCTTCTACGACTAGAAGAAGGATCAGAGATCAATATTTGTTCTTTTCGTGACAATTTCATGAATACGTCCGAATAAAAAATAACGAATTTATTGTTACCGATAAAATAAAACTTTTACCACGTAACGTAATAACGTAAGTGTGCAATTAGGGACAATAAACATAATTGTTGATTAATAATTGTTTTCTCTCTCTACTAACCATCCCGACTCCAGTCATCAGAAAGAATACCCCAGTCTGATAAACTCTCGCTGTCCGAATCAAGCAACGGGGAAGTGCTGTGAGCAGTCGCACGCCCGCCGACCGATAGCCCCCTTTCTACCCTTAACCACATGGAAGCGGAGCAACCGTGCAACCACACCGACCAAGCAAGTTCCGGCCCGACGGGCAGGCACGTTGCATGTACGGACCATGGACTGCAAATTCCCGCAGCAAGATGCTTCTTTCTAAAATTGTTCACGAGGTTCTCGGCTTTCTCTAGATTCTTGTGTTCCTCTGTCTGGATCTTCAGCGACGTTTTCGTGTCGTATTGCGCGGGAAACGACAGAATGAAATTTGGCTGAGGTCGTGCGGCCAATACCAAGTGATATAATGGCTCCAGCAAGAGCAACAACAGCGGTTTCTTCACTTTGAAAAACGATAGATACGCGACTAACTCCGTCGGTGAGATTGATTGCGTCGCCAATAATGTGAAAACTTCCAGTGCCGCATGCTGCAAGTCTGTAAAAATTCACTGTACAGTGTGCTAATATTTTGTGAATACATATACCTTCCTACGTGCTAAAACTACCTCGATATCGCGGATCGTTATCCGTAAATATGTTTTTAAAACCATTCAATATCTTCATAATAGTTCCTGAGGCCGCGAGAGCAGCACAACTTGAGGCACTTTCTCGACAAGTAAGAGTGACCCTTCGCAATCCACCAGTTATTATTGATCCTCTCTCTAAATCTAAACCTCTGTGAAAAAGGATTTCATGAAGTAAAAATAATGTAATACATTAACATATGTATTCGCAAAAGTGATCAGGACTTACTGTTCACTGAAATGAATTAAAAGATCTATCGCCAAGGAACATAGAGCAGGATGCGCATTGGCGTGACCTCTCGGTTCTATCACAGGTCCAAGTGGGCTGCTGCTTTTCTTGGAGACGCTGTTGCTGGTATTTTTTCCAGGCACTTCGATATCCGCTTCATATCCATCGTCAGCGGTTACATATTCGCCGGTACTGCTATCTTCCGCACCGTAATCCGGTAGAGTTTCCAACGACACGGTTGGTAGCTGTAATAAAATAATTCCATTAATAAATATTCAAGGTTCTGGATTTTTAATAACTGATGTTGAGATTTAAAACATTATCAACACGTACTCTGGGACGCGGTTGTTGCTGTATGCTGTTTTCTTGCGCTGGCTTCAGCATAGAGACCTTCAAGACCGCGTCCACTATCACAGCTATTCCACGGCCAAGCGTTATCCCGGTATTCATCAGTGTCTTTCCTAACTCCATGACAATGTCACAATCATCTGCACCGCAGAATGTGTTTGTCGTTATACAAAATCAGCAATGGCAACGAAATAATAGTTCAATAAAGCAAATATCAAATATAATTCCACGTGTAATAAAATAACCGGTCAAGTGATTTCAAGAATGACGTTTACTATCCGCCTACGTTCTTCGAACTGTTTTTCTCGACGAGTAAACGCGCGAAACATCTTCGGATTATAACGCCGCAGCTGCACGAGCGACTGATATACATGTATATACATACGTAACCGATGTGTGTGTCTGTTACGCTCTTTATTAATCGCATTCGTAACATAAATACACTTACCCAACGGAGATATCAGACAACACGTAATCAGGGCCTCGAAGAGCTTATGCGCCGATTTATCTGAAGAAAAAAAGAAATACGATACGATTCATTAATAATTTCTTAACAATAATTTTTCAGGTATTATCATTCCACATGTCGCAACTATACCTTCAATACTATCCGTGGCAATGCCCACAGTTAACAACTTGAACAAATGCAACGATTTCCCGGATACTGAATGCGCTGATAGTTCAGCGCGGAATTTCGGGCTGCACAGCGCTACTCCTGCGGCAGCCCTCCAAGCCGCGCTAGCCTGATGCAGGCTAAATTTGTCGTACGACGCGTCCTCGTCGTCGCACACTTCGGTAGCCTCCTTGATAAGAGGGTGAAATTTCTCAAGCGAATTCGAGATCGTTGCGGTATCTGTCGCATCAGTCTTATTCTCTAATTGTTCGCGGTGAATATCATTTTCAGGCAGTTGCGCTAGAGTATCGTCGAGATCTTCAACCGCCTCAGCGGTCTCCGTTCTCAAATCTTTCAGAGCAGATAATTCAGCTTCTTGATTGTCAGAATGCGTATTACGTACATCCTTCTCGCCTTGCTGGTCCGCTTTCTCACCCACTCTCAGTTCCTCGAGACGCTGTAACCCGACGAACAATCCGTTTGTCTCTCTGTCGAGGGTTTCAAAGAGGAACTTCGTCGCCGGTGCCTCAATACTTTCCGTATTGTTGAGCTCCTTACAAATCCGCCAGATCTCTACGGTCGCGGTGACTTCCAGAAGAGCGTAAACGCTCCTAGTGAACGCCGCGTCCGCTATTAGAGACAGTATCTCGTGCAGTCCGTTTATCTCCATGAATTTCTCGCACATCCTCAGGTTCACGATTAAACACGATATAACGGACATGCAGGATTGCAAAAGGAACCTCGCCGTTGCGTTTCCCTTGTCAGTCACGTAACGCGCTTTGGCACGCAGGAAAGTCGGATAGAAAACTTTAAAGAGAAGCTGCTCTCTGACGTGAAACCGAGAGCCAGGTGTGACCTTCAGCAGATGCGCCATGACTACGTAACAGAGTTTCGGATCGTCGGGGCACAGCAAGTCAATGTATAACTCCAAAAAGTCCCATGAGTAATTTGTCGGTTTATCACAGGTGTTGCATGTATCCGTCGTCGAGCAAGCGCCCAATTCTCTGAAAAGAGTACGCTCCAGGAACGCCACGGCTGGCGCATACGTCGAGGGGTCGCGTTTTTTGAGACAGGCGATAACGCTCGAGACGAGGGTCCTCGGCGGGAAGCAACAGCACGTACCCGCGGCGGTAATTATCCCGATCAGTCTCACCTGTAACTCGCTCGCGAATAGATGAGATTCTTTCAGTAAACTCGTGAGTGTCGCGAATAATGAGGAAATGCAGCACACTTGTTTATCGGCCACACCAACGATTGGTTGGGCGTACGGTGCTCCGAGCACGTCCGAGTGATGATGACTCTGAACGTGATCGATGCAGGATTTGTGTTTCGTTCTGTGGCACTGCGTGGCATGCGACAGATCACGACGAACGCGCTTCAATCCGCTAGTCAGCGCGCCTATTATGTCGATTATCTTTTTGGCCCGTGCTATCGACTTCGCTGGATCGACACTGGGCAGACCGACAATCGCGAATATCGTTCTTTCGACGAGCCTGCCGTCTTGACTCTCAACAAAGAGTCGAAATAATTCGAGGAAATCCGAGAGCTTGTCGACGTTGCTGCTACGCTGGTGCAACAAACAATAAAGAAATGTGACGATCCCGTAGATGGTAGCGAAGATGAATTCCTGCAGTAGCGAACCTTCCTCCGGCTCCAGCACGTTCACCGGCTTGCTGCAGGCATTCTCCAGCAATCTCAGAGTCATCGGCAGCAGGCCATTGTGAATCACCGCCGTGGTAGGTTCGTCGGCCCTCAAGGCACGTTCCAGAGCCGTCAACATCAGCCTGGCGGCCGCTGCCTTCAGTGTCGCGCTTTCCGTCCCGTTCAAACTGCTGTCGTCTATGCCGAACTGCAGCGACCAGAGCGTGTCCAGAGCGAATTTTAAAACCTGCACGGCTGGCGTTTGCTCAGCGGGTGTGTCGTAGTCGCGCAAGCCTTGCAGCAGTTGTATAATCAGCAAACTAATCTCGAAGTTACTGATATCGGCGTCCAACACATCGCGGATCCTTTCGTCGATATAGTCGCGCGGCGTTTTCCTTACGGGACGAGGCGGCAGCTCGTACAATTCAGCCCGCCACTTCTGCTCTTCGTCGCTCCTAACGATCGACGTGAAATATTCGAAGTCCATCGGATTCAGGCGAATCTTCAGCGTAAGAGAACGTGCTGGATCGATGCCATCCGTCAATGGCTCGAACTCGCTGCTCGTCTCACCCTCCGGTGTATTGCGTCGCGCTTCCAGAATCGACGACGGTTTCTTCGGTTTGTGACTGGCGGATTGTTGAGTCTTCGCAGCACCGACGGCGTGCCGGCGAGCGAATCTCCTGCGCGAAGGTATATCGCCCTCATGAGAGAAACGCCTGCGGCCAGAACTTTTAGCGCTTTTGCGTTTTGCGTGCAGCACGATATTCACCGTATCGACGGTATCGTCGTTACAGTGAAATCTCATATACTGGTTGCGTATCGATGACTCGACGACGGCGGATTCGCCGTTAGACTTTTGCGTCGCGGCGGTCAAGTTGGCCTTCGAGTCGGTCCCTTCTTGAAACGCAACTTGATAGAGAGCGACCAGCAGCGTGACCAGTTCGCGACCGCAGGACAGACCACGTACACCTAGTAGATGCAGCACCGCCAGGTAACGCCAGCCGCGATCCTGGACCAGATACTTCCGCAGACCGATCAGCTCGCCGCCGTCGTTTCCGCACAATTCATGCACATCCGAGAGCAATTCACAGGCCACGAGGGTCGACACACCGCCAACGCCAACCGAACTGAAACAAACGGATGTGCTTGATGTGTACCTATTTTTTTTACTATCTCATTCAATAATTGAGTTATCAGATGTGAGTTATCAATGAGATACGACAGTTACGTACATATTTGTTATTTCTAGTAGCTCATGTGATACCGCCTTTTACATTGAACAATAAAGAAAGGAAAACTTAGCGCTTATCAGAAAGTGATTCACAACAGAATACACAATAGCAGGTCAATGATTTTTTATACTATGTATGTATGAATATTGTAATCAACACGCTAGCAAGTTTAATCAGGTATTT
Organism: Temnothorax curvispinosus; assembly: GCF_003070985.1. Taxonomy (NCBI): domain Eukaryota; kingdom Metazoa; phylum Arthropoda; class Insecta; order Hymenoptera; family Formicidae; genus Temnothorax; species Temnothorax curvispinosus. The sequence goes on from NW_020214555.1 coordinate 1,459,240, forward strand.
AAAACATTTAAATAAATAAATACAATTAACAAGCGTGACTGGCAGAAAAAAATAAAACGAGCTACCAGATCGAAAGTCAGCTTCTAGCTATAATAAAAATTCTCAATTGCAACCGCAGAAGTGCGATCGAATTTTCACATTGCGGTTGAGGCAAAGACAGTGAGTCATAAAAATAAACGCGTAATTGAATACGTTTCCTAGAAAGTATCGCGTCAACTTTACGAGAAATATTGCGCAGAATTCGCACATAATAATAATAATAAATGCATTAATATAATAATATGAGATTCTCACCAACAAGACAGAACATCTTTTACGTCTTTGCCTTCTTTAATTTGCGCGAGCAATTCCGCCAGAAATATATCAAGCCACGACGATTTCTGAAACAATCATTGTGATATCAATGTTTGTCGGAGTATTTATCAACAGAATTTGTATGAAACGAGCAAATATCTTTTGTAAAAAAAAGAATGTATTCGCAAAACCAGTTATGTAGAACTCGTACAATAATTAAAACTAATTATTCAATCCGTAAACGTGAATTCGGCAATTCAGAAGATACGATACAATATTCGTAAAAAAAAGCCAAGTTAAAATATTACTTCAAAGAGAAAATTAGTGAATAAATGACTGTGCTCGAGATAAGAAAAAATACAGACATTTTATTCATTTACTTGCCAAAATTGACAAAGATAATTTTGGCTCGCGTCTCTGCGCGATATAGTAATCAACATTTTAGCGAGCATAAAATGAAAAACATAACGATTAAGCATATTGCAAAATGACATACTTGCGGACCGCTGTTTCTGATATTCACAATTTAATAAAAAAAAAGCCATATAGATATGAAACTGGAGCACTCCGAATTTTAGCTATTCTTCACCGACAGAAATAGGGATTGTTGTCTAATGGTCTTTTAATGCATGCGTATGACGAAGACTGTTTACTGCAGACATGCGATCGAGCACGTACACGCGTGATTCACGATGGAAATAACCGTCCGCAATGAAAATATGTCGTTCAGAGAAAATTACACAATTGAAATCTCATAATTACTACAAATTATAATTTAAAAATAGATACATGTGTCATATTTTGTTAGCGCATTTCACATAATTGTATCTAATTATATCTGTTTTTTTTTTTTTTTAATTCTATTATTATACGAGAGAGACATTAAATAATGCGGTTTTTCGATCAGTTGAAAAGATTGAAAAGATTGTATAGCCGAAAAATGTATTATTTCGACGCCCTCCACGAAGTATTGACGAGCAAGGCGCAGATAACTTGTAAGGCATCCGTTTCTTTCGTAAGCCGCTACAGTGCGGTATCTTCGGTCGCGGAAACAATCCAATTACAATGCAATAGGCTTCGAGGCTACAATTAAATGTTGTTGAACTTGACAACAATAATTTATTCCCATGCTACGCGTTGTATCGATGTACAACGCGTAGGAAAAAGATTCCTTACCATAATAGACTTATTATGGTCGAATCTTGTTAAAATTAAACGACAAAAATTCACAAAAGCTTAAAAAAGAGAAAAATAAGTAGAGTTCCGAAAATTAAGAGATTGTTCCCAAAAACTGTGCTAATACCTCGTAACTCTGGGGTTCGGCGTGGATAAAGTGGTCCCATAGAACTTGTAGTTTATTAATCGATACCGTAGACATCCCTGAACCCCGTTCGTCACGCTCCTTCTCGTCCTCCTCCTCTGGCTCCTCGGTCTTCAACCGCGCATCTTCCTCGTAACTCGCCACCTCGTCGAAACTCAACCATCCGCACAGATTGTCCTCGTGCTGCCTTTGACGTACATCCTTCGACCAAGTAACTTGATCACCTGAAAGACCGGGATTCCTCACGTCGCGCTGAGTAAACCAACACGTGTTGAAATACATGATCGATATGTCTCCCGTCTCGTACGTCACTTAAAAGTCGGAAACTGTGTGTGAACCCGGTATACTCTGTACGCTGACAATTAGAATTTGTTTCACATTTTCAATACATGATCAAGAAATACATTATATGTACATGATATACAAAAAGGACCGGTGTTTCAATGACACCTGAATTTAAACGCTTTGCGAAAATGAATCAATGGACCGCAACTTATTTCAATAAAGTAGTTGATATTTTTATTCGACTTGATTCAATCGTATTCAGATCGTCGCGACTGTGTAACATTGTAGCGTATTGCAAATCCGATCCCGACCCGGGAGTGTCGAATGTGTTTACCGAACGCGAATACATAGCTTACATAACATCCCCACGTATTCGCGATTGACCACCAGTTTGCAATCTTCCGCGGGGAAGATCGGAAGTTTCACGGAACCTTCACGAAACGAAATCGGAAAGCGGTAACCCCTGATTTATAAAACTCCTCGATAACGATCACTGCCGTCGCTACTGCCGCTGTCGCCTCTATCACGGCACTATCGATAAACCATCACCACTACTGCCGATCCCACGGAAACACGAGCCGCGCAGAGAAATCGCCGCTACAACCGCGATGGCAGGATCTGATCTACCGCTACTGGCAATTCTTATCTGTCGACTTGCTCTCGTGCCGCTTACGACAGTACCCCGTTATCGCCTTCACGGAGCATGTGACAATCCGCTCATAAATCTCACAACAAGCGAGAGAACGAAAAGTCGTCCCTCTCTGGTAAATCCTTCTCCTCAATTCTTACAGAGCCACCCGTTGAAAAATACGACGCGACAACCAGGCTATTATCGTTTCAATTATAGGCAAGATTCTCGACTTGTCAAAGTTAGAAAATTAAAATCCATGCGCCTTCGCTTCTAGACGATAAGCTTCCCTCTGATCACTGTTCGTTCGTTCGCCATTCAAGTCTAGGGATTGAGAAACTGATCTTAATATACCTCGTTAAAATATGATGATAAAAATATGATGTTTGAAAATTAATACTGCAGAGTATCGATTACGATTCTTGGTACATCCTGCTATCTTTGATATATACTATAACGCGCTCACGACCTTGTTCAGCGACTTAATATAATGATTCGGAGACATTGATTTTATTTGCAATGCTCAGCAACAAACAGTTCATTATATCAAATAATTAAAAATATTATATGATATCTTAAGGAAAGGAAAAATTGCAATGGCATGGATATGGAGTTATAGAGAAAGAAAAGTTTAACCTGGATATAATATAAAGAATGAAATTGTTCGATAGAATTATAAAACCAATAATGTTGTATGGAGTAGAGATATGGGGATACAGAGAAAGGAAGAAGGTAGAGGTAGTGCAAGAGAGATACATAAGGTGGATTCTAGGTTTACAAAGATCTACCCCGGAGTATGTGATGAAAGAAGAAATGAAAAGAGCGAAGAATTGTAGCGGGATGCAGAGCGGAAAAATATGAAGAGAAAATGAGAACTGATAACGGAAATGTAATTCTAAGAGAATGCTGGAAAGAAAAAAAGGAGGAAGAAAGCAGAGAAGATATACAAGATTGGTCAACAGAAAGTAAAGAGAGTACATACAGAGATGCGGCCTGAGCGAGGAAGAACTGATAAGGATAGGAGATGAAGGTATTGATTGCATGGTGTCAAGAGACAGAGAAGTAGATATGCAGGAGAGAAAGCGGAAAAAATTGAAAACTCAAAAGCGTGTAAGGATTATAAAGATGTCAAAATAGGATGGCTGCCTAGATATATCAAAGATGGAGTCAAAAAAGGGAAGGAAAAGACAAGCCTAATAGCGAGAATGAGGTGTGGAAATGAGACAAAAGGGAATATGTATTGGAGGAATGGAGAAAATGTAGACTATGCGGGAAAGAAAACGAAGATATGCGACATGTAAGTACGAGATGTAAAAAAGTGGAGAGTTGGAAAAGAAGAATGACTGATATGCTGAGTGACGATGGAGCAGGGTACGGATAGATGAAAGGTTTGAAAGAGATAAGATTAGAAAGATGGAGAAAGAAAAAAGAGTAAATAGTTCAAATGTAAAATTCAAAAATAAGCATTATTTGAGTAGTTTATAAGCAGAATCGTAACAGCGAAATGTAAAAACCGGAAACAGGATTTGACAAATGTATAGTTGTGTAAAATCTGGCAGGCTAAACTGCTATGTAAGCACCAGAAGGTGAAGCATTAATAAATACTACTATATGATATCTTAGGATATACAGATAAGTACGTTAAAGAAAGAAAAATTAAATTGCCTGCATTTCGCAAATAAAATCTTGGATTACAAAATTAATCGAGGAATCAAATTCTAATTGTATGATTTTATAATATTTCCGATACCAGTAAAATGATAAATGATTTGAAGTTCTTTTTCAGTTTATAATTCTATCCATTGTATGCAAAATGTCTCAAAATAAACAGGTCCAATGTTAATGATCCTTTTGATATGATTCAAAAGCAAAGTCAATATTTTTCCTCAGAGAAAATGTTGAAGGAGATTCAAATTCATAGTTTTGTAGTTTATTAATATAAAAAGTTTAGTTTCCAAAGATCTCCTGATTTCCACTGTTAACTACTATTTGTCAGAAAGAAAATTCGATTTGTACAATTTGAACCGCTTATTCGGGGACACTTTACAAAATTTATATCATTATATTGGAGATATAGAAATCTCAGGCTTACTTAATAAAAATTAGCGTTAAATTACGTTCGTACGAGCAAGTCGAACACGATGTCTATCCGCGCACGCCGATGAACGAGAGTACACTCCTCCTTGCTCGTTAGTTCGTGTCTCCGGCTCGAGTCTTCAGCTGGGGGTGAACGTTGGATATTAACTATCCGCAACGAGGAAGGGGAAATCCACGGTCGAGCCTCCGGCGCCTCCAATCGGTTTTCTTCCACGTCGAAAAAATCGTGGTTCAAGCAGCGTCGGCCCCTCGCCAGTCTATCGACAAATGGAAAAGGAATCAACGAACGTGTCGCATGAATGCGATGTATGTGATGCAAATGATAACATGCAATTGATCTAGGAAAAAACGTAGCAACAAACTTAGTCGCGACTGAGCGGCAATGCGCGTTGCATCTCGATAATTGATGAAGGAATTGCCAAACGGAAGAAAAAAGAAAAATCATTATCATTTGCCATAAATCATTCATTGTAAATATCAGAGATAATTAATCTTTAATTTCTCCGTTATCTAGATTTAATTTTATCAATAAATATGATCAATTAAGCGTTATATCTTGTTGAGCTGTTTCTCTTTTTCAGCTTCACGGCATCATCGGAAAAAGGGACAAATCGCTAATTTATAATTAATTATGTACTTTAACGATTTTTTAATTATCCAGAACATAATAATTTTATGGATACGCTCCTGGTATTATCGCGGCGACGTTTTTCCATATAGCTAATATAGATAACGACTGATGTTAGCGTTGTTCAGACACAATGCAAAATATCGCATTCTCCCACCCACGATATTGAACAATCCCCAACAATTCAATCAGTAAACACGGCAATACGATAACCGGCAAACAATTGAGAACAGTTCAGTGGACAACAGCCGCATGTGGCACGATTGTCGATCAATCTTTGAACAAGCTCGCGCGGTCAGCTGCTTGTTTTATGGTGACCGATTATCTTAATGAAGTTCTACGCTCCGTCGTGCTTTAATTAGCCCCTCGCCCTCAGCAGTGCGATAATAACGTGTTAAAGATGTGAGTAATTTTTCAATGTCCTTCTCCGAGTGAAGTAAAACGATAAATCGACAAGACGTTCCTCTCAAAGAAAATCGTCGTCTCTCGACCGTTTTTATAGGGATCTAGAAATGACAAAATACATATACATATATATATATATATATATATATATATATATATATATATATATATATTTATTAATATGTAGCTTTGAAAATTATACTTAAAAAAAAAAACTGTAATTTTTGTAGATTCGATCTCTGACTGAAAATATAAAATCTTACGCCAAATAAACTCTCCATTGTTGCGAATGAATTCTTTCGCGAGATTTCTTTCACGCATTCGCGCAACGTTTGATATTAGCTCGTTAATTCAGATCGCACCAATCCCGACATATGGTTTTAGTAAGCGACAAATAACCGACGAGCCTTATTGCTTCTTTTTCTTTTCGCGTTCTATAATTACTTTATCGCCTCGCGGACTTTTCGTGATCAGCGCGCGACGTCGATAAACAGCGGCATCGCCGACGACGATAACGATAACAGCTGACCTTCGCTACTCTCGTCTCGTAAAATTGACAATTAAGAGCATCCATTTCCTCGCGCTCTCTTCTCTTTTTCACGTTCCCCGCCATCCGTACCTCGTTTGCGCGGTGTCGGCCGAGATTTAGAAATCCGCTCGTTTCCCAATCGCGTTTCGTTCACTTTGTTTCATCCTCGGTCTATCTTTCCGAGCCTAAACATACATCAATCTCATTTTAAACACGAAACTATACTGTTCGCAATATCCACACGAGTATATGTTTTATGCCTGTCCCGTTTAGCTATACATTTTCTTTTCACTTTCATGTCCATTGTTTCCATATCAGCTCAACACGTTTTCAATTTGAATCACGTTCCCGCCATTCGTCCCTCATTCGTGCGACGTCGAGCGAGTCCTCGTTTCGAGACTTCTCTCACAATTCATTTTAATCGTATTTCATTCACTCGAATCTTCGTTTCATTCCTCTAACAATCTTTCTAGATTTCTAAAACCTAAATGTACACCAGTTTTTATTTTAAATTGGAAAAAGTATGAAAATACATATTGCTAATGTGAGTGTATATTGTGCCTTTTTAGCTACTTTTCTCGGTACTTGCAGACTATTAAATTCATAGTGACAATTTATACTCAATTTTAATCATTTTTAACCATTTCTATCGCCACTGCTCCTACTCAATATGTCGTTAATGTAACTAATGTAACAATGTTAATTTAACTTTAAGTTAAATTAATGGAGTTAAAATAATACTGTTTTATATTAAAATAATAAATTTTAAATACACATTATATAATAGTTAAAAATGACAAAATGTTATTATTTAACTTAAATTATTGGTTCAAAATTTTACCCTTTAATATTTAACTGCATTCTTGTGTTTATTTCTAAAACGTCAATGTATGATTTAAGGTAGTATGAGCATCTTACTCCAAGTACAGCGAGTGTCAGTAGAAAACAGAAAGCCGAGGCAAACGAACTGCGATTCTGTCTAGCGAGTTCCATTCTCCATGCGTTACAGATGATTACGGAAGCTACTCGGTTCAGCTTGTCGATTCACCTTGTGCATCTTTTATTTCTTTTTAGTTTCACGCTCCGAAGGGTATATAGATACGAATACGAATATATATAAGAAACGTGGGAAGGACATAATTTAAACCTACGTGTAAAATTCGATCGGTAAGCTTGTTTTCTCAACCGCGGTCTCTCGCAGTTTGCTCCCTTTCCCCGAGGAGTTAACAATCTTCGTTCCGCTTCGAGAAAACGTACGACGATTCGCGTATAACTAAGGAAATCGGTGTCACGGACTTCATGTGTGCAATGTGCGGGAAGTATTCGCCAGGTCTTCGCTGCAGGACGGTCAGGTCGACGCCAGGAATCGGCCGTGGGGTATATACTCGTCGCCGGCGACCCGTCGTCGACGTATGTACGTCGGAACGCGACGTTACTCGAGCCTGGCACGCCGTTTAGTGGTTAGCTGTCACCCGGACGACAACAACACACACCTGCAAGCACACACCGACTCCATCGCTGCGGCTCCGGAACGCAGCGCCGCGCCGCCGCCACGACTCTCGCGCGAGGCCTGTTCGTTTTAGCTGAACTTGTTGCACGGCTCGTCTTTCCTCTTTTTCTTTTCACGTTGAAGAGAAAAAGAGAAAAGATGAACCGTGCAACAAGTTCAGCTAAAACGAACAGGCCTGCCTCGTCCTCTACTGCAGGCTCATTCAGGCTCATTTAAAATCAGTCGTTCGCTCAAGTTTGTTGTGCCCTGTGATAAAAAGTAATGTGATAAAAGTAATACAAATTTGAGGCGTCGAGCGTCGCAGTAATATTATTTTATCTTAATTAAGTATATACTTATATATAATGTCTATTTATTTCAACAGAATTAGCGGCGGCTGCCGAGCTGGCAACGTTTATTGCCACAATTGTAATAAGAGGGATAATGCCTGAAATTATATTGTTTTTAATCATAATTTCGATTATATCTCACTTTAACCCTTTGGACCAACGGCTTAACGTCTCTGTCCGAAAGACGGAGCCCAGTTTGCTCCGCACAAGGGCCTGATTGCACGCAGTTTTCGGAAAAAAATTCCACGGCTCTAGTGGACTCGAACCTGGTTCCTCAGATTACGAGTCTGGCGCTCTACCACTATAGACCACACTTTGTGAAAAAAATCTTGTAAATAAAATAAAGCATAAAACTTTTAATATATTGTAAATATAGAAATAAAGAATTTATAAACAAAAAATACAAGAATACTGGCAATTATTTATTATTTTTTATTGATATTTTCGAAATGACACACACGAAGTAACTGAACTTAAGGGGGAATATACACCTAGAAACGAAAAAAAAGGTAATTTTCGGGAATTTTTTTCAGGGGAACTATTGGAATTGTCGGGTCGGGGTTTTTTGTAGTTAAAAATACACACTTTCAAGAATGTTTTAAATTTTTTTTATTAAAAAATGTTGCAAATTCACGGAGTACTGGAGTCGTCTACGAAGTGCCGTAAAAAAAGACGGTACCTAGCGGCGCTTCGTCAAAAATCATCTAAAACAAAAAATCAAACAGGAAATGAAAATAGATACTATATTATCTTTGGCGTGTCGTAGCCGATTTTAAAAATATTGATTTTTTACAAAATGGCGGGCGCTTGAACTCAACGTAGCGATTTCGAAAATGTGTATTTTTAACTACAAAAAACCCCGACCCGACAATTCCAATAGTTCCACTGAAAAAAATTCCTGAAAATTACCTTTTTTTTTCGTTTCTAGGTGTATATTCCCCCTTTAACGTTTGGATAAACATGACATGTGCATGTGCAATATCATGACAACATGTTGACATGTTGTTATTGGCGACGGACTTTCAAATGGCGAGTGCCACCGCCTGCGCTTCCCGCGCGACCGGCGTGGTAGGGAAACGTCTTCAAACGTCAACGGCGCGGTGACCGCGGGGAGTTGACATAACCTCGAAAACGCGCCCGTCGCTGGCCCTGGCCGTCGCGCCGACGCCTCTCGCGTATGCCAGTGTGAGGGGAGGAGCCACACCGCTCTCCCTCTCTCAGGTCGCCGACGACGAAGCATGACCGTCTGGGAGAGGCTGCGTAACCCATGCGGCTGGCGCGCGGGCGCCAAGCAGATCTCCGTCGATGCGATGCTGCCGTTGCTGGTGGTGCCGATCCTGGCGGTGATCGCCGCCCAGGCCTTCCTCTGCACGGTTCTCGTGTTTCTGGTCACGCCGGTCCTCGTCTACTACCTGCACCACAACTTCCTTAGGTTTCTACTGCGCACCAAGTTCTTCCTCATGTGGACGATCGCGAGCGTGCTGATGATGATGCTGGTGTTCGAAATGTGCGTCGTGCCGCTGCTAGAGATCCTCCCCGAGGAGAATCTCGTGTTCATGATGTGCGTGATCGGGGGCATGTGGTGCGGCTACAAGACCAAGCTCAAGGCGGACGCGACCGTGCAGGAAGGAGGCGCCGTCGGCCCCACGCAGAGCCTCGAGCTCGGCGAGGGCAGCGGCGAGCTATGCGCCACGTGCAGGAGAAGGGCGCCGCCCAAGGCCCACCACTGCCGCTTGTGCCAGACTTGTATTCTCAACCGGGAATATCACTGCAAATGGTATCTTGGATTGGCCTTTTTTTCTTGACGTTGGATTATGTAATTATCAATCTGTACGATCCGACTTCCAGCGTCTTGTGTTAATTACTTCCTCGCTTTTTTCTTTCAGGCTGGATTGCTGCATAGGTTCCAGCAATTTAAGGTCCTACTTAGGCTGTTTATTCTTTTCCGCGATCGCTTTTATATACGGTTCCAACTTGACTATGACCAGCGTCTGCCATCCGTTTATACTTATCGGGACTGTACTCCTACCGGACGACTGCAGTGACGTGTATCACCAGTTGGAGTACGTATTTACCATGTTTTCTAGTTGCGGCTTGATAAACATTAAGAATATCGAAACACACACTGTGCATATAACTCTTGAAATTATTCCACAAGAGGATGAAAAGTCAAGTATATCGTGAGCACGAGCGGGAAGGGTGTCGCTGATACCAAGTCTTGATGAAGTAAACTGGAAAGATACAGGGGATCTATAAAGTTTAATAGTCGCGAGATAGTGATAATTGTCAGGTCCGCGAGACGTAGCGTCTATAAATATTGTTGTATCTCTTATTTGCTTTCTGATATATGATAAAAGTTCGACTGATAATGTGTCGCCCAACTGTTCGTTCCGAACGGTTCCGAGCCGATCAATATTGCAATAATGTGTATATTGTTTCAGCATCGCGCTTTGCTTCGTCTCCGCTCTGTACAGCCTCCTCGTGGGTCTAATGCTCTTTTGTTATCTCATTTACCACCTATGGCTGCTCTACAATGGCACGACATCGAACGAGCGACGATTGGATACCAAAAATCAGTACGATTATGGAATGTTGAAGAATGTATCCCGATTGTTCTGCTGCAAAACTTAGGGATGATATTTGTAAACTACTAGGTCACTGAATTTACTTCACACGGTGTATGTATTACGCTGTGTACGAAGGATGCAATGAAATCAAATTCGACAAACTAGAAAACGGTAAGGCCAAAATATTTGTCATAGCGCTAAGCCGTAATAATAAGTTTCGCTCGAAATGATGAATCTGAGAATGCCAATTACTATCGGCTTAATTGCACCCTGTCTTCATCTACTCAATGTATCCTGATATCTACGATTTATAACTCATGAAAAGTATAATAGATATGTTACTTCCATGGATAATGTTACACTTATGAAATCATGTTCGACATATCACGAGGCATCAAAATTTATTACATTTATCATCCTTAATGTATCATTGCACATAACATTTGTATATTTATTGTAACTGTGATAAAAAGGCCATTGTACGAGAGTAATATAGTAAAGTATAATAATATAATAAATTACGTTCAGTACACACGAACATACACGTACACATTCTAAGGTAAATTGAAGTAAAAAGAAATTTAAATACGTATGTACAGTAATGACTTGCGTTTTAAGGTCTATCCAGACAAACTTGCATAGCGCATAAGCATAAACATAAGAAAATTGATTGGTCCATATACATATGCATAAGGAAATAGACCAATCCATCTCTTTACTGCATATGCTTTACCTATGCAAGTTTTGTCTGGATCAACCTTTATTCTGCGTAAAAGAATGATGTTACTCTATCTTGCGTGTATTTAGGAATAAGGCTACTCTTTACCTCAATCAAATACGAGGCCAACGATTGTCGCAACAGTATTAAATCTAAGTTATTTCTAAATTCGTTAAACTAGTCTTCTAATATTACACCTCTTTGCCTGGGGTCAAAGTCTGGGATTATTTCTTGCACCATTTCCCGCCACTTGTTTCTTATTCGCTTCCTCTCCATGATAGTAGGCAGTACTTCTGGATATCTTTTCCACATATCGAAATACTTGTTTTTCAACTTTTCTTCGTAATGGTCTAAAGCTAAACGTTCACGCTTCAGTTGTTCCACTTTATATTGCACAGCTTTTATTTTTAACACTTTAAAGCATTTGTTCTGTAATCTCATGTCGGAGAAGTCTCTAGCCACTTGATCTTTTCTTTTCTCCTCCTTCACCACTTCCTTCCACTTCCGCAATGCGTACCGCAATAAATTTTTGTTGTACCACGATGTAGCTAACTCGGATTTGATTTTATTCAGACGTTCCGTCTCCACCTTCCACATCATGAACACTTTTTGAAGTAAGCACCGCTTATAGTAGTCCTCGGCTTTCTTCATATCGTTATTCTTCTTTTCGACGAGCGCGATTATACAACGTCGTAACAAGTATTTGCGATAAAATGTTTCCGCCATGGCATTTAATTTTTTATATCTTTCTACTTCGCGTGCTCGTTGCTGCTCCCGTTCCTCACGCATTCTTCTTGCCTCGCGCAAGGCCTGAGGACGAAAAAAAAATCTTAGATTAAACGTGGGGTATATTTCTAAATGTAGCGTATAAGCAGCATTAGAGGGAATGCAATACTTTATTATGTTATAGAGTAAAGTACAAAGTAAGCGAGTATTGTATGCAGTAATGTAAGCTAGAGTATTACAGTGTAACATTTACTGGAAACGTCCCTCGCAAGAGATAATTTTGTTAGCAAGGTGAAAGCTGTGAGAGCTAAGTGTACTGTACACACTCAATATGATATTAATATACTTTGACCTCTCATATTATCTGACCTCTTGTTGCAATCTTTTCCGCTCTTGCTCCTCCGCCCTCCTGGCAGCCTCTTCTTTCCTCCTCTCGTCCTCCAGTTTCTTCTGACGCTCCTCTTCGCGCAGCTTTATTCTGTTTCTCCTTGCTTCCGCCCGCGCTTCCATCCTTGCCAGAAATTTAGGAGGACTCGGCACCCGTACCGGCGCCATCAAGGATTTGTCCCTGTTAATTAAAAAGGAACGTGTAATTAAGGACCCGCCGAACCGAATTAAGTTTGCGTTAAAAATCCGTGGCGATTTAATTTACTGTAACGCAAAAGGCCGGACTTTGAACAGACTCTCCTCGATCTTTAAAATAGTTTCTACTTCGCAAACTGTAGAAAGACCGGCGCGTAAAGCGAGCGATATAATAAACGGTCCACTTTAATTTGGTTCGCAAGACCAGCTTCCAGCATCTTTATGTTTTACGTCATCGTCGTACGTTATAAAAGAGCTTAGCTGCTCAGAATGCACTCGCGTGCAAATAGATACCCATGTCCGATGCAAACGACGTTATATATAAACGTAAAGAGATATTTTATGTGGAATAGAAGGTTGTGATTCGAGAAGATGCGATTATTATTCTGATTATTGTTCGAATTAAGATTTTCAATGGCGAGTTTATTCAAGAATCTTATTCGAGAATTAGAAATTTATTAACCTGAAGTTATGTTCTTTTTCAGATAAAGAATTCATGGTTGAGTTACGTCTTGAAATGACATAGGACGCTCATAATTACAAAACTACCTGTAGCCTGCTTGTCTCATTAGTTGAATCAAAGTCCTTCTGGTCTGCTGGCCGCAATGGGTCAGGGTCTCCCTGGCCGCGTTCACCGTCTCCTCGCCGGACCTCGTTATCTCTTCCTGCACCTGCTTCAGCTTCAGTTCCTCGATGATCTTGCTCTGCTCAGCCAATTTCATCCTCTGCTTGCGAATGATCTCCTTTTGGGCGTTCAGTCGACACTGTGCCGGCGACTCGACGACGTGGAAGAACGGCCTGGAAGGAGTTTTCTTCTTCGTCTCGGTGTCTCTCGAGTTTGAGGGAGGAGGACCCTTCGACTCCGCTCTTTGACTCGACTTCAACTCTTTCTGCGTCTCGCTGATGGTGTCGATAAGCATCTCAATCTTCCGCGCGTCGGGATTTTCCGCCGCGCGTTCTCGCTGCGCTTTCACCTTCTTCACATGCGTTTTCCACAGGTAAACGTACGCTTTCAGTTTTCTTCGCGACAAGATGCTCTGGATGTGGCTCTCGATTTCGCAGAGACGACGCTTATCCCGCGCGTTCTCTCGCAGAGTCTCGAAACACGATCTCAAGACACGTAATCGTTGCTCTTCCGATTCGCAGCTTGATTTATCCTTGATGGTCACTTTAATGCTACCGAAAGATGTAATTTCGATTCCGTTTGTCGAACATCGCCTGCTGTCTTTCGATTCGGCAGACGAAACTTCCGCAAGTGGCTTTCTGGCCTTCTTTTGAACGGCCGTCGGCTTTTGCTCAATCGTTCTGTTCCTTCTTTTATTAGTGAGAATCCGCTGTAAATTTTCAGACTTGTTAATAAAATTAATTTAGATATTTAAAAACTTACGATATATTTGCAGGCACATTAAAAATATAGTGATTCATCTTTACTGAATGTTTAAATATATTTGTCGCCGAGCTTCACCTTGACTCTGCTGGATGTTCTCCAAAAGTTCTCGTCGTCAGAGCTAGCTATATTCTTTCTGCTGCACAGTCCGCAAAATTTAGGACGGCTCTTTTGCAAGTCTTGCTCGAATTTGCGTAATTCCCTCTCTATGAAAGCCTGTTCTCTTTTCAACTGCAGTTCCCTCGTTTCTTCCTTCGTCAGTAATCTGTGAACGCATTAATAAAATCTATCTTTATACAATACAAAATTAGGTGATCCATTTGCGTAATTGTATTAAGCTTAACAATAAATTAACAATAAAAAAGTAACAATAAAAAAATTGATAATTAAGATAAACGATAAAGTTAAAAGTCTTATTTGCGATAACTTATAAATCGTATAGATACATACCATATTATAAATAAAGTCTGGACTTTATAAATCGTATGTAAAGATCGAGGTATATAGATACATATATTATAAATAAAATCTATATTTGTATAAGTCGTGCGTGTAAAGTTCGAAGGTATACCTTCGAGCCTCTGTCAGGACAGAAGACTTAATCGCTGGAGAACTGGCCAGGTCTTCGCGAAATATCCTGTGCCTCGCATCCATAACCAGATTCGGATCCAGAAAGGTCTTCCTTTCATCCTCCAGCATTCGGCGTTTCTCGGACGGCTGGAAGATCGTTATCTTCATCATGTCGTTCATCAGCTTCCTCGCTTCATCGAACAGCACCATCGCGTCTCGTCAGTCTGAGACCTGAAAACGAATTATCAATAATTGTCCGATTCGTGTCACGGACTGCGCCAAGCCCTTGTTTATGCGTGCTTGTTTCTCTGTTGTTAGGGAAAGCTTCAACCCCCCGATCCCACGTGAATGGGGTCCCATCCCCCATTCATGAATTGGACGGTAAAAGAAGACGAGGGGAGAAGCGATAACCGGGGAAGAGTGAAATGCAAATATTACGCGGTACACTGATAATCTGCCGCGATAAATAAATACCTCGAATTCTTGTTAATTAATTATTTTAATTAAAAATACAGTAAACGATTATAATATATGTATATGTATATAGAATTCTACTTGGAATTTTTTAATTAAAATGTTTATATCCATTAAGAGATAATAGTTTGAAAATGATAAGTCTACACGAGTAATTTCAATATGCTTTTCAATTACAATGCGTTATATATCTATTTTTTACATATTTCCTATTAATTTTATACAACAAGAAACTTTTTTTTTTTAATTTTACCTCGTGCGCATCCGCATTTATTTAAAAGATAATTTAGATAATTGATAAAACAATTTCGGATTTTCCGATTTTTATAGATAGATTTTAATTCCAGTATGTGTTTCAATTACAATGCGCTACGTATCTTTCATATATTTTCTATTAATATGGTACAAAAAGGAATATTTTTTTTATTCTTCTAATGAAAAAATTTCTCATATTTTCACAATTTTATAAGAATTGAGACTTATAAAAATAAAATAAAAAAATGTATACATTTTCTCTGATTCAGAAATAATTAAAGGATTCTCGGAATATTTCAGTATCCATGTGTATAAAAATTTCTTATAAATTGCACAAATTTTTTCACATTTAATCAGATTTCTACAAAGATGTATTGATGGGAAAAATCTAAAATATTTTATTATTTTCTGAGTTTTTCTGAAAAACGTTCCAATTCGTATAAAAAAAAAATCTGAAAAATTCTGAGCATTCTGAGAAACTGGAAATTTTTATAAAAATTTTGATTAAATAATATATATGAAAAATTCTGAGACATTTTTCCACCAGGGTGATAAAATAACTCTGGATTTTACGAATAAGTTTTCTAGATAAATTTTACGATTGTGCGAATAAAATCGTAAGATAATTATAATTGCGCGCGATACGGAGGGGCTGTCTCGCGGATGGACGTTCAAACTTTCCCGCCGTTCCGACGTTAATCAATCGCAAGGCGAGATCGGCAATCGTCGACTGTTGACGGGCCAGTGCTGCTGCTCGCAGCAGCAGGTGCATCCACCAAGCGAGAGGTGCATCGACTTCGAAGCCTATATGTCGAGGCTGACGAATTCTTCTCGTGTGAGTTCAAAATAACGGGGGCCCGTCGCGACGAACACCTGTTTCCTGCCTCTCGCGCGATGTCGCGCGCCGCCCGCGCCGTTCCCGCAACACCGAGGGTCGCGCGTCGCGGTTAGAGCGACCTGGCGGTCACCCACATCTGACACGGCCCGTCTATCCCTCGGTACTTTTGTGTGTGCTTCCGAGTGGTCGGATGTGACTGTAATACAGGCATAGGCGAGACAAAATCACGGAGTTCGCTGGTGCGATACGTCGACGTAAGATGGATCCAAGGGGCCCTCCTGAGGGGGCCCCTGCCGAGTCCTTCGAGATATCCAGCATCGACAGGGGGGCTGACATCTCGGTGAATTGGCCTACGGATCACCCCTTCGCCTCGTCCCTGTGCGAGCAACCGAAGAAGCTGAACAACAGGCTTCTGTTCCTGACTGTGAGTAACTCTCTTTGATGAACGACATGTCAGCGCGGTGTACTCATGATAACGACCGCTTCGTTCACTCTGTTGCCAGGTGGAATATGTGGAGGATCAGTCCCGATTGTTTCCCACGTATGAACAGATCTCCTTTTCCCCGAGGGCGGCCTCTCCTCTGTCCGAATTCGAGCATCGAGTCAGCCCGCTGGACCCAAATATGAGCTCTGCTGCTAGATACTCCCCCACGCCGGTCCAACTGCCTTCTTCTCCTTTCCACAACTCCGTTGTCGTGCTCCAAGGCCCGTCCTCGCCCTTAATGTCCCAGCCCGAACCAAATATACGAACGAGCATCAATTATGTGACTCAGCTGGCTCACCCGATCGACACTCAGACCGTACCTCAGACGGATACCACTACAGACTTTGTGGGCAATGGGAACGAGGATGGGCTAGTGTCCAGCGTCAGCAACGAATTGATTTTAATGCAGGGTAAGAAATGATTTTGCTTATCACGAGATAAGGTATAGAGGATAGTCGTGTTAGATGGTTTTTTAAATTGTTTTTTGACCATTATATGACATTTGCAGAAACTGCACCTGAATTGGAATCTTCAACGACTCCCTTAATGCTAACAGGAATACCGGGCACAGATTTCGCTCTGACTAGGGACTTCTTGGTGATGCAGGATGATCAAATAAACGTTATCAACACGTTTAAAAATCAGAGTATAGAGATGGAGGACAACCCTATTACTTTACCATCTATTGCCGAAGACGCGAATAAAGAAAACAACAATCTTGCTTTGTCAGAGTGTGATAAAGAAATTCGACAAATTGCCAAAGAACCACCGTCCACCGAGAAGAAGAAAGTAGTTGAGAAAAAAGATGTAAGGAGATCCAAACGGCATATAACAGATAAAAAAGATTTCTGTAAGTATAATATTTATTTTAAACATTTAATATGTACAAGGTGTATCTGAATGGTCCGTACAAACTTTGGGAATGAGTTCCAGGGACTTGAACAAGCAGAAAATGTCCCATGAACATGGGGTCGGAAACGCTTGCTTTGGAATTACAACGGTTCGAGGTTTTCCTGCAATGGTTGGAGAAATTATCACGTCAAATCGCATGGGAGTTACAAACTGTGTTTATTTATTTCCTCAGTTTTGCCACGAACATAACAGGACAGTACACTTGCTACAGCAAATGCTCGAAATGGCCTTGGCGTTCGATTCCAAGAAAGCCTGTGCACGTGTTTATTTATTTCCTCGCCTAACTTTTTTTTCTGAATTCCTCGCCAGTCAGTGCGACGTGCGCAGGCTTCCTTGGAGTCGAGGTAAATAAACAGTTTGTAACTCCTATGCGATTTGACGTGATAATTTCTCCAGTCATTGCAGGAAAACTTTCAATCGTTGTAACTTTAAGTTTCCGACCCCATGTTCATGGGACATTTTCTGCTTGTTTAGGTCTCTGGAACTTATTCCCAAAGTTTGTACAGACCATTTAGATATACCCCGTATCTTATTACTTTATATTCCGTTATGGTACTTGATATATTGGATTGGGCATTTTTACAGGGGGCGACGACGAATACGACGGTAATTGTGCCAAAGACGACAGCTCTAATTTGACCGACGTATGCGCAATCGCGGATCAACCTGTGCCATCGCGTGCTGTAGCAACACTGCCAGGATCATATCTTTTGTTAAACAAGCTATCTACTTCGCATGCTGCAGCGAATAGCGTGACCTATGGGGTTTTTGCGAAACGTAATATTCGAAGGCGCACGCAATTCGGACCCATAGAAGGTCTATTGTGCCCTTACGACGGGTCACCTTTCGAGAACGCTTTGCCACTGCTCTATGAAACTGAGACCGGGGAATTCCTGAAAGTGGACGTTTCCAATGAAAGTAAGTAATCATCTATCTATAGCGCTTGTTTCTGGTTTAAGGCATTGAACTTAAATCTCCGTTACATTTTCAGACACTTCGAACTGGATGCGTTTTGTACGGCCCGCGCTGACGTATAAGGAGCAAAACTTGATCATTTGTCAGCAGAAAGATGGAATAGTGTTTTTGACTAATAGAAACATTTCGCCAAAGGAAGAATTAAAGGCAGGTCCTAGTCCAGACTACGCAAGTCGCAGAAATTTGCCGATATTTAAACCAGATGCAAAAGATGAAAAAGGTATAAAGAATTGTAAGTGTAGATATAACATATTATATAGTATAGAAACATTGACCAATGTAAATTAATTCCTTCTTTTCTCTTTAGCGGAAGTGGCGAACCAAATATCTACATGGCCGCGTTTAGATGGCAACTCTTATAATCGACGCATAAAAATGTTTCGCGACAGAAACGTGAAAGAAAAGGAGAATTCGCGACAGAACAAATGCGACAAGGAATGGAAATGTTCCGTGTGCAGCTTGATTTTCAGAAAGCCATCCCTGCTTAACTTGCACGCAGCCGTTCATTCTTCTATCGATATCAAAATTGAAAATCAAAGTCAACTCCAGTCCGCATGCCCGCAGTGTGGATTGGAGTTCCAGAAGCAAAGCGAATTGGTGAATCATGTGTCTCAGCACGGGCGAACGGCGTTACCTAAAGCAAAGAGATTAAATCCTTTAGGTTCATACAAGTGTTCAATGTGTTACAAACGTTTCGCTACAAAGATACGATTACAACAGCACTGCTTGGCGCATGGTGCTGAAGACCAAAAACCACTGCCATGCAGTATCTGCTTGAAACGATTTATGAACAACTCCGCGTTGTCCGGTCATCTGAAAACGCATAAAGGTAAATCTATAACAAATCGGTCAATCGGAGTTAAACAGTACCGTATTACTCTGTGCTATAACAATTCCGATTTGCAGAAAATAAACAGGTTTTCGAGTGCCCAATGTGCAGGCAGCTATTTCGCCAAAGTACGATGCTGAAGGATCACGTTGAGACACATAGAAATCAAGACGGTATATTCAATTGCCCTCACTGCCAGCGAACATTTATCAAATATTCGGTCATTCGTAAACACATTCGGGCACATCACTGCGAGAGGAAGCACAAGTGTCAGCATTGTGCAAAACGTTTCCCGACGGTCGACAAGTTGCGAATGCATTTGCTGAAACACTCTGATCACAGGTACAAGTTTTAATTTTAATTTATCGTGACGATTACGTTAATAAGATATATGTAAATTTTAATTAACTTTTATTTGCGCAGAGAATTTCATTGCGCGAACTGTGGTAAACGGTTCAAGAGAAAGGACAAATTGAAGGAACACATGACTAAAATACACCATTCCCAAACGGTTAATGGAGAACAAATAACACAGAACAATCAAGCGAAAAAATTTGTGCCAAAGGTATGTCAAAATAAAAAGGAGATTAATTATATTAATCAATTATTTTATTAATAGATGGACGTTATTGATTATATTGATTAATGAATTTATTTTATTAATAGGTGAACCCGAACGATTACAATCGCTTTATTTACAAATGTCATCAATGCCTGGTGGGTTTCAAACGAAGAGGAATGCTGGTGAATCACCTAGCGAAGCGGCATCCCGATGTCGCCCCCGAATCTGTGCCGGAATTGAACTTACCTATCCTGCGACAAACCAGAGACTACTATTGCCAATATTGCGACAAGGTATCATAAGATAAATTTCCATTTCAAGGTAGAAATAAAATTATCGTATTTTTTCACACATCACATATTTTTTAAGGTCTATAAGAGTAGCAGTAAACGTAAAGCGCATATTATGAAGAACCATCCTGGCGCGGCCTTGCCGCCTAGCAATCGGCAAAAGGAGTCGGAATTTTCAGGACTGCCGAATCCAAGCTTCAGTCAGACAGTGGGCAGCATCACGACTAGTCCTCAAGGTTGTCAGTGGTGCCATAAACAGTACGCCAGCAAGGTAAATTTTATATAAGGCTGGATTACATTAATCACACCGATTGACAATCGACGAAAGTTAATGAATATATTTTATTCAAGGCCAAACTCTTGCAACATCAACGCAAGAAGCACGCACACCTGATGGAGCCGGCGGATCAAATACCGCGATCGCGGAACCGGCCGCCGCAAAATCAAAATCAACCACCCGCGCTGAACGATAACAACTTTGTGATATCCGATTATATACAAGGATGCGACGGGGATTTCCTGAAGCAGAAAATAATCAAAATAACTAACGACGTTGATCTGATAGGCAACGGAGGTTTGGAGACGATCGGTCAGCAGTTTGTGCGTATGCGCGACATACGTTGAGGAAAAGCGCGACATCCTCGACACGGAGGATGAGCGTCGCCAATTTATCGAGATATGAATCTCGCGACCTTTGTACGCAGTCGAGATAGGCTGTGTTTTTTTGCTGCCGTTACCAAATCGTGGCGACGTCGCCTGGACGGAGCGGCGAAGCGTGTCGCCCGAGAATATTTGGGAATATTACGCGGCTTTGTGTCAGCGTCAGTGCGAAACACTGGGCGCTGTTTTGTTGGTTGTACACGTTGGTCGATCGACAATGACGACGGTTACCGATGATAATTAGTGGCTTTGGCGGATTTGTTGGAAACGGAGCACGCAGTTTTAAGAATACTTTGACCGAGCCTCGAAACGAAAAAAAGAGAGAGACGCCTAAAAACGTTGACTGAAAACCAACGAGGCTCGAATCTACTCTGCGACGGAGAACATTGTAGTCTCGTACAATTGTTGAGATCTTTTCTTGAAGTATTAAGAATACCGTAAAGAGGAAAAGGAAAAAAAAAGGTAGAACAAGTCCTGGTACTATCGGCACGCCATTTGCGCTAGGCCTGGTAGTTTTACTTTTAAAATCCGATGTCATTCGAGTGTGAAGTAGATGGACGAAATTTAAGCGACGAAGTTTAAAGCGATGTTAAAAAAAAAAATACCGGCTTAAATCTGGTGGCGGACGGGTCCGCTGCGTCTTAGATCAGCGTGACTTCTTCCGTACAACGGTGATTGGACGAGTAATGTTAAAGATTCATTATTCGCAACGTATTTGGCTTCACTTAACGGCGAGCGATTGTCTGTAGATTACGTGAAAGCTTGCAATCTCTGCAAAGCATCGTCCATTTCACTTTTGCTCTTTCTCTATTTCTCTCTCTCTCTCGTAATTCCAAGATCTCGTAAACGCTTGCGTCCACGTTCTCATTTTAGAGTAATATACAAGTAACATGCGTTCTTAGATCTTCAACGGAACATACTGTTTTCACGTAATCGTTTCGTAATCGCTGGTCTCATCCAGGTATGAGTCTAGTCGTCACAGCCGAGAGCTCGTTTGAATCGTCAGCTCGAGATGTCCGATTTAAACCGACCGTACGGTACCGTAGTTACGTAGCCAAGGGAACTTTCGCCCTCGCAATTTTACGAACAGCAGGAGCAACAAGTACGTGTATTTTAAGCTGTGTATTCCTGGCCGCGCGTTCACTCACACGTAAGCACACGTATACCAAGAGTTTCCGCAAAGATTGTCCAAAGATTGTGTATTCCGCAGCGGTGTCTGAATTCGGATAATTGTGTCCTCTCGTAAAACCCTATCCGGTTGGTGTGTAAGTAAAAAAAAAAACCCGCACGAACGATTTTCACACTCAGAGAAATTCACCGACGAAACGACGACGTTGAATTTATTTTACACGCGGTATTATACACGAGATACATTGTCGCAATTACGAAGACAGGAGATTGCATGTTTGTCGATGTCCGTTGAGTACATGGAGGACTGTACTGTAAACATGACTTAAATAAAGTTATTCGATGAGCGATACGACGAGCATGATATCATTTATTACATAGACATATAAAGGAACAAACGTTTAGACGAATATTTATATCTAATTTCTATATTATTAATTTTTAGGCATTAGCACAGAAAAGATAGTCAATGACAGCAAATTTGCTTTAAAAATTAGCAGATGTCAAGGCGATACAGAGGGGTGTGCTATCATTCTTTTATATATATATTTTTTGTAGCCTCTATTTTGTCATAACTCTTCTATCTGTTTATCGTGCTTTTACTTTCGAACTTTTCGCTGGCGATCGCGAGCGGGCCCACCGCTCCGGGCTTCAACACCTGGTGATTCGGCGTGACGGCGAGCGATCCTCCACCCCTTTGCTTCTGCGCGGCGTCGTACAACTGCTTCTGCATCACAGCGAGGGAGACTTTATTTGCGGACAGGAAATCCTTCATGGAGATCATCTCGCCCGACATCCTGCGAGGCGTATCCGAGTTGTCCTCCGCCCTGATCGAGTCCCTGCCGACGAGCCTCGTTGGCCTCCTCTTCGAGTAGTATACAGTCGACACGGAGGACTGCCTCCTCGGTAAATACGGCGCCGCCACGTCCTGATTACCGTATTGCAACTTGTGTATAACATAATTCAGGCCTTGCTTTATCACGATCGACGTGACGTTCAGCAGGGAGTATATGCAGCAACATCCCACCACGAGGAAGACGAAGTTCGTGAATCTATACCTGCATGATCAATAATAAAAACTATATTTATTTGTATTTTCAAAGTTTTAACGTAAAAAGACATTGGTATTTTCGCGTTAAAGAAAAGTCGATGTCATATTCGGAAAGAGTCTGGTCATTTAAAATTTAATTTGTGGAATTTCAACTATGCGCCTCAGATAAATTATATGAGCTTGATCTCGTTGGGACGACAAGGCAATCTTCGCAATCTTACCAATGTACGTAAGGGTAGCTCGGCTTTTGCGTGCTAACAAAATCGCCAAAGCCGATAGTGGTGAAGCTAACGAAGGCAAAGTACAGCGCGTCGAAGTAATCCCAGCCCTCCAGCGGCGCGTAAAGTGCAGCGGCACAACAGGCGACGATGCAGGAGGTGACGGATAGGTAGAGCATGACCCAGTACACGCTCGGTTTCCATTGGTCCAGGTCCACATGATCGTCGTCGTCAAGGATGTCCGGCAGAAACGATCTCTGGGTACTCGACGACTTGGAGATCCGTCGAGATGTCAACGTAGTCCTGCGGAGACGTCTTCTCAGTCGGCGTACGTGCCAGCTGCGCAAGATCCACGCCAGGAGAGTAATGATTCTCTCCAGAAAGAGATTGAAGAACAAGATGCCACCTAAATCATCACTTAACGTTAGGATCAAATAGTTTTCGCTAAATGGTATTTAAGTTTTTTATTTCATCAGATTCGTGAAGTCTTGTTTTCTACTTTTAAGATCCAATTATTTTTAATAATTGTTACTTATTGCGATTTTTTAAACATGACGTAAGATACTTTGTTGTTTTTAAATGTAGATTTTTTTTTGTTATTACCGGAACAACCGAAGAAACCATAAAGAACGACAGCCGCTTTCCCCGCCGTTGTCTGGGGCGCGGTGCTTCCGTACCCTGCAAAATAACTTCAGTATCACGCTTTCTTTCATTTCAGAGGCATATTACACGGCGACGTATGCATATATATAAAGATCGGCGACCAAAGGACAGTCAGCCGTGTGGATAAGTGCGAGACTAGGTCGCGGGATATTAGCATTCCGGAATTCACCGGGACATTCTCGTGCCGGCCGACGACCCTTACCCTCTTACTTAACGTCCATTACGACCAAGTTTTGCGGAGGAATGCGATCGTCTCGGCAAAACTTTTGTCTATCGCGTATAAATACTTGTATGCCGCGGAGTCATTTTTATTCGCACGAGAAATAAGGAAGAGAGAAAGAGAGCAAGAAGAAACCAAGTTATTCAAAGTACGATATCGCTTTTATGATTTGTACTATATAAATGAGATAATTTGTTCTGCAGATAATAGAAGCTGTATATAACAATAAATTAAGGAAAAACGCTATTTTCAGGACTGGATCTTGGTAGTCTAATAATATTCATGTGAATTTTATGTATATTTCTTCGCCAGTCCTGATCGTAAAATGACGTTTTTTCCCTAATTGATTGTATATCATATAAATCCTGTTTCATTTATTTATTGTTAATAGTAATAATTATAACGAAAAAACTTTGTTTTCACAGATATTAAGAGTCGAGTGCGGAATTGGCAGGATCGTCCCCCTGGAAGTTGATTTTTTTTTTCATAACGTCGCAAGAATAAGAAACCGAAAGAGCGCGAGGAGGCGCGCGTAAAGCACGCGACATAAATCCCACTGACCCCGTTATTCGTCACCACGACGTGGACACGGATGACTAGTAACCGGTATTGTTGCGCTACGTAGCTTACCGATCGTAGAAACTATGGTGCCGACGAAGTGAAAGCTACCGGGAAAGTCCCAGCGGCGTCTCTTGTTAATGATGCCGGTAGCGGAAGCGTTGCCGTAGGCGTACAGCAGCTCGTGCAACCTCTGCAAGGCCAGGGGGCTACCTCGCAGGTGATGTTTCCGAAACGCGTGATAGACCCGCCAGAATTCCGTGGCCTGTACGTGCACCCCCCCCCCCCAAAATATCAATTATTAGATGTAACAAATCATTTATTTTAAATACGCTTTAATCCTGACTTGCAGATCTCGCGATGATACATCGATCACGTTACAAAAATACATGTACAATTCATTGATTTGATTGGCATGAATTAATGATTAGTTGAACGAGGCCCTCGTTGCCCAATTCTCATCTATTTATAGTACTTCGCACGAAAATCACTGTAACGTCTGTTAATTTTGAATAAGGGTCATATTTTTCTTGTGAGAATTGTAACAGAAAAGAGTAATTTTTTATTTATACGTTCCGCGGACACACTTTTTGTACCTGTCGTATCTCGAGATCGCTCTCTAGCCTTTGGAAGAGAGCCGCGCCTGCGAGCATGTACGCTGCCAGGACAACGGCAAGGAGGATAATCCTGGCGTTGTCCTCCGCGAGGCCTCCGCACAAGCACATCACCGGCGACTCTCATCTTTCCGACAGCCGGCTGCTGCACGCGATCCCCACCGCGCTTTTCGTCCGGAGCGGCGCAAGCTCAGCGGCCGGAGAAGAATTCGCGAAGATATACAAGGACGTGGGAGAGGATCAATTTGAAGAACACCTCCCTCTTTAACACACACAGACAGATAAGACTTGTGATAAGACTGATCAGAAGATATTGCTAGCCAATTCAATTTTTCCCCTCCCGAAAGTAAACATTAATTTTGTCATGTTATTTGCCCTCTTTGGTGGAAATTACTCAAGATTTTAATTTTCGAATGCTTTTAAGTTTACGCGAGAGGTATCCTATAAGCAACGAGGAGATAAAATTGATCGGCGCTGGATTGGAAAATATCCTAATTGCCTCGCATTGACGCGACGATGCCGGACGACGACGTACAGGCAGAGCCGAGATGTATATGTAGGGCAATCCAACGCCCGCACTATTGAGAGCAAATCTTTTGATGAGATAAAAATAGAAATACAAACAACTTGCTTGCGTATTCAACGCGTGAATTCTGCCGAGGGGATGTCTTTTCGTGAAAAAGCGGCTCTGAGTAAACGCGGCGGATAATTAACCGGCGAATGCGAAAAAGGTGGATGCTAAATTGCGACCTTACGCGCTATAGATATCTTCAATCGTGCCAATTAAAAAGTGAATCGGATATTTCGGGAACCCTGTAAGTCTAATTTTAGAAACTTTGTTATAATTAAAACGCTGGAAAAAAATGAAAGCTACTCGTTTGTAAAATAATTTATAGTACTTCTCAAATTTTTAAAAAACTTTTGACGAATAAGGGAAAGGAAAAGGGCGAGACCAACTGAGATAAATCGTAGACTATCGTATAATAAAAATACTTTGTTAATAAACAATCTGTAAAAGCTACATTTACATAAATAGATACTATCGGTACTCTCATGCTGAGATTATTGTACAATCGTATAAAAATCTACATAAAATATCGTTTACATTATTCGCTATACTATCTTCATGTCACGAACGTTAGAATTTATTGCTTCATATTAACAGTACTCAAAAATTGACAAATACTTCTCCCGGCACGATCGTTAATGCCTCGCTTGCGGACCTTCCTCCAATTTCCGCCAGACGACCTGGAAAGCAAAGACGATTAATCATACGTAATCATCGTAACGAACACATATCGCTCATCTCACGCGGAAGATTTTTTTTCGAGCGAGTTCTACGGTATCAATCACACAAGATAATCGTATTTCAAAAAAGATTCCTATTCTACTTGAAAGATATTTTGTCGTGAATCGCATGTTAATTGACGAACGTTTTACTTACATTGCACATCTCTCTAACTAACGCCTTTTCACCGTCGTGACCTTCTTCTCTCTCCAGCTGTTCCCTGACCTCCAGAACCTGAAGAGCGCGCACTACGGCTTCCGGCCGGCTTCCCAAGTGAGTATTGTCGTTCGGGCTCGCAGGACTGTCCCAAACTTCACCCGATGGTAGCACGTCCCAGCCTTGCGCGCGAGCCTGGAGAACACTCTTGTCTTCCTCCAACTGCTTCACCCGTTGCTCCAAGCTCCTCACGTACTGCATCGTTTGGTCTGCAAGAAATTTGCGATTGAATCACTCCGACATTCAAGAAAAGATCATTAGGGCTGCCGTCCACTTGACGCTACAAATGCTTCGAAGCATTCCTCTTCTCTTTTCTTTCAATGAAGAAAGAAGGAGAAGAAGAACGCTCCAAAGTATTTGTAGCGTCAAGTGGACCGCAGCCTAAAATAGATCAACTGTAGCCTGCGTACTTCCGCATATAATAATTATGAGTATTTCACTTGATGACGGTAAGCACTTTCAATTTGCCTAGTATTCATCACGTATGCCATACTAATGTTATATATGTAAACACAAGCAGTGGCTTCTTTAGAAAAGCTTTCATTTTCTACGAATTATGATTATTACATCTTCTTCTACATCCGAGCACATTTCTTTCCGCGTTAAATAATGTTTGCGCTCATTGACTTTACACAAGACGAGGGAGAGAAAGAGGTCTGCATTTTTTTTACTAGATTTTACCGTTAAATGTGGAAGTGTGCCTCGGCCTCGGCGGCGCGGTTTCCTCGGCGTTCGTACTCGAGCTCGACCCGTCGCCGTCGTCCCTTTGACCACCGCCGCGTTCCTCATCGAGATACAGACACAACTCTTTGAGCTCTAGATTATCCTTAATTAATTCCTGCTGCTTATTGTCCAGTTGACGTAGCTTATTCTGGTAGGCCGAGACCTCCTGTCGCATAACGCTCACGGTGTATCGGCCGAACCTCTGCCACTCCCTCGCCAGCTTGCGACCCTTTTGTCGATCGTCGTCTAAAAAGCAGCAGAGATCGCGCAGTTCCTGGTTATCGTCGTTCAATCTTTGGTTGGCTTCCTTCAGCAACCGCAGCTCATTCAACTGGAAAGTAGATAGTTTTGTCAAGTCGCGCTCATCCCATATTTCTTAAAGTCACAGGCTCTTTTGAAATTTCATGTTATTGTTATGCACAATGCAAGTGAATGGATCTATACAGATTCAGATATATAAAAACTGTTGAAAATTATTTCATTTTTTTTTGTTCATTGATTGCAAATTGTATAAAACTTTATAGATGTCACAATCATATAAATAATTATTTGAATACATTTCCTATACTGATGTATCTGATTTTATATATATATATAGGTTGTATATATATATATATGTATATATATATTTTTTTTACAGATAATACCGATATATCTTCCATTCAGCCGAATATCTATTGTATCATTAATTCGCGTGCACCTCCTCCCCCCCCGCCCTCCGTATTGAGAGAAATAACGGAGTCATTGATCTCCGCGTATATTCGCGCCGCGGTACACGTCGATTGCCGAAAAGAAGCCTTTCACCTATTCATCACGCGTGTGCGAGCGACGCACGTGACCAATTTCCGACCGAGTACTTTTGGTAAAATCAGCACTTTGCTGGCCAGAGGAAACTGATTGTCCGTACGATCGCTTGCGGTTTATCTCGCGTATATGCGTGACCGCTTGAAATTACGACGGTCGGTTCAATCTGTGTATATGACCTACAAGAGCCTCTCTCTCAAAAACTTCCGTGTGGCATGCTAAAGATTTCAAGGACAGCAAACTGCATCCTACACATCTCCGAGATATAACGAAATATTATTTATCGTAACGTCTTATTGATATAACAAATTATATGAATTATATCATGACACAAAAAAAACACAACATTATTTTCTCGTTCCACTCGCAAGGTATCTATAAATAAACCCAATGATTGGGAATGGAAGTGGATATATTGCCAAGCGAAACCGTTATGCAAAAACGATAATAAACGAGGTCCTTAGAGAAAAATAAAAAGAGTGAAACATATGAATAATTATTCAGGTTGCGTTCCATATTTTTTTATCGCATTCTAAGTGTAATTATTCCAAGCTTTTAATTCAGTCTTTTAAAGATATAAAAACAGAACAAATTGTAAAAGTTAATAATAATTCTGAAAGAGTTAATAATTCTGAATAATAGTTCTAAAAGTTCTGAAATTCTCCTAGTTCCTACGAATTTGCATTCATACAACTTTCAATATGTAATTTACACCGTAGATAATTACAGCAGATAATCACAATAGAAAACTTTTTCAAATTACACTTCTGAATTATTGAGCTCCAAGCCTGTGATCGTCAACGATTTTGAGAGTCATGCTAATTTCTCGGTTAATTATATTACAGAGAACCAGAGAATCCAAGGGAGGGCTCACCAAGTTCTGTATCTGGCGATTCTGCTCGGCGGCGAGCCTAGCGATGTCACTCTCGGTCTTTCGCACGAATTTGAGCATCTCCACGGGACCGAGTCGCAGGAATTCGTCGTCGCTGATCCTCTGTCTGACCGGCGCGCTCTGGCTGTTGCCCACCGGCGGATACTGGCTGCTAGGTGGCAAGTACGGGCCCTGGCCGAGCTTAGGTTGTTGGAGGTAAGTCGACTGTGGCTGCTGTTGGCCTTTGGACGCTGCCGCCGACGCGGCAGCGATCAGCGGGTTACCCGGTTGGGGATGATGACGATGCTCTATCCTCGGCGAGTACTTGCTCTGCGCATCCTTCGACGGTGGCTGTTGCTGCTGCGGCTGCGGTTGCTGCTGCGATTGATGCTGTTGCTGCTGCTGTTGCTGCTGATGTTGATGATGCTGCGAGGACGGCGGGGGCGGCGGCAACGTGCGCGGCTGTGTGCCTATCTGGTGATGGCTCAAGGCCGCGCCCGGACCTTGATTATTGCCGGCTTGAGCCGAGCTCGGCGCCGACGTAGCTCCGTTGGCGAAATGAAGATGATTCTTCAAGATGCCACTGGTAGGCTGCGGCGGGGGCTGATAGCGCGGCGGTAGTTGGTCCACTGGTTTGATCACGTGCGGAGGATGATGTTGTTGCTGCTGCTGCTGCTGCTGTTGCTGCTGATAATGCTGCGGCTGCGGCGGCTGCTGCTGCTGCGGCTGGGACTTACTCTTATTGGACATCGCGGCTAATTTAGCTCCAGGCTGCGCCGTGTCCCATTTCAGATAGTCCGCCGCGGCCTCCTCGCGCCGGTTTGACCCGCCGAAATCTGGGTCAGCGCGCGATCTCTCACGAGTAGCAGCGGCGACGGCAACGGGCCCGGTCCGCGCGACCGGCCCCGCGCGATACATACGTCGTTCCCTCTACTGGCACCCGGGCCTCGCCTTATCGCCGTAGGGGGCCTTACTCGCGCGGGCCTCACTCTTTCGACGACCGATTTCTGCGTTCTCCTTCTTCTTCCTCCTCTTTTTTAGGTCTTTTTTTTATGTCTCCTCTTCGCCTTCCCCTCGCACTCGTCTTCTTTCGCGCGCTTCTCGGTCCGAATGCACCTGCCAGCGGCGCCTCACTGTTACGTATTGCGAAAGAATCTCGTCTAGCGAGAATCACATTACTTGTTATGATTCCCTTCTGGTCCGTTTCTTCGGCATTAGTTAGCTAATCTCAGCTTTCTATCCGTTGCAGACCGTGGCTCAGGAGAAGACGGAGCGGCGATTAACCGGGGTAACTTTACCCAACGATTAACCGGAGATGAAGAAATCGGAAGCTAGCTATTTTTGCGAAGTTACCGTGGCACGATTAGGCCACCGTCATCCACGTTTGAATTCTCCAAGGAATGGTACCAATGGACGACGGGTCTTTCACCGTTCACAATGCACCTTGAAAGAACATCGTAAATTGAATCGTAAATCATATTATCATTCCGGAGTCAAATGGATCATTATATAAATTGAAAGCTATTATCGTCTTGGAGTATTCGCCACTCGTCGAACGGTCGGATATGATTCAGAGAGTGAGTACGTTCCCTCCTGGATGCTGTTCACTTTCAAGACTGCTGTCAGACCGCAATGCTCGCCTCGCACACGCGTCAGCGTCGTCGGTCTCGCAACAGTCGCACAATCGTGGCCTTCGCGTTCAACTCAAGCCGCAATGCTGCTCACAATCGACATACCAGTCTCCTCGTATCACTAATCCCCGCGGTAACACCGCGGTCCCCTCTCATCAGCGGTCACGCGTCTCCCGTCTCTCTGCGGCTTGGGCGCCCTTCGCTTCAAGTGGGTACGTAAGCGAGGCACGGATACGTCGTGTCAATTCTCCTCTCACAGCATTCACACGTTACCCCTCTCTTTCTCTCTTTTCAGTATACTACATGCCCGAGCGAACGAGGTGTAAGAATCACGCCAATTCGCGCGTTTTCTCATCAAGAGGATCACGTCCTGCGTCTCTCTCCTCCTTCGCGCACGAAGCGAAGACACGGTCAATTGTCGCTCTATTAGCAGCGTCTCCACCTTCGCCTCGGATACTGTCGGATGCCAACGAAACGCAAGTTCAATACCAGTTCTTTTTTATCAGCATTCGTGCGTCACACCTTCCTTCACGTGTCTCTCACCTCTTGCCTCGCAGAGACGGAGCAAACACGCCGCCTTGCCCAAGCGCCGCCTTGCCACCTCGGCATTCAGAGACGCGGATCCGTTCGCTTACTCCCGGGACCGGAGCGACTCAGACCCGCGTGGCTGTCATCTCGTCCTGATCAGGCGGCGCAAAAGAGAGCCGCGTCGACGAAGGGAAGCCCGCTACGCCGTTGCCGTCGTCTCACCTGGCTTTCGCCCCCTGTCCCCCTTCGTCCCTGCGCGCACCCAGGTCTACGATCTCGCAGGAGACGCGCATTCCGCGCCGTCACCCGATCACGTCGCCGCCGAGCTGCGCGTTGAGTTGCACCGAGGCACGTCCGCGGGGCCCCCGTCTACTCGCGAGAGCGACTTACCGGTCGCCGCGGGACGACCGCCGTGTCCGCACTCCGCGCTGGCAATGCCCTGGCTCTGGCTCGCTCGCTCGACGGCCGCCGCGCGCCGGGTCCCCGTTTTTCTCGCCGGCGGGCCGCATTTCACGGGATGCCCAGTGCCGTGCTCACCCGGCCGGGGCACGCGTTTACGTGCGCGTTAACGACGTTCTTACTCCTTAACGACATTGTGTTTCTATGTGGAACCTCCTTGCGCTCCGTATTCCTTCATACAATCGTCATTATTATTATCATCATCGAGGGTTCCTTTTTTTATTTTGATGTATAGTATATATGACAAAACTGGGGTCATAATACGGGGTCCTCTAATTACAACGTCGGCCAGCGCAATGATCTCCCCTCCAGTAGCTGATGATCGCACGATTTGGAGTTTGTTATTGAATTTTCTTTACGAATCTAATGATATCAGTGAATTCGTGTTTACTTTCGTCGACCCCTACGCGGGCCCCGACTTGCACGAGCCGCGTTTGGAATCACGTACTAACAATATGGCGGCCACTCGCGGGACTTGAAGTGATTGCTGACGACGCCGGGCCCCACCGGGCCCCCGTGAGGCCCCGGCGCGGGAACCGCGCCGCAATCTCGCGATTGGCTCGCGAAGGGATGAGAGCGTGAGCTTCAACTCCTAAGTCGTGGGAGGAACCTGAGATCTTCACATAGGGCCCAACGCGGCTCGTTGGGGCCCAACAGCGAAATCGAGAAGATTACGACAGTCGCGCATTCGAAGTACGGATCGATATGACGAGCTATCGTTTCCATTATTTCTTCTTTTATTTATATTTACTATACTTATACATTAAAATTTACTTTATTATATTTAATAGAATTATACTTATATGTATTTATTAAAATGCACGTCTGGACAGAGAATATACAAGTTTAAAAAAAGATGCAAAAATATGTCGCGAAGCTAATTGTCAATATAAACTTTTCGAAATCGGAAATCGGAGATCCAGTCAGATTTCATAATTGCGACAAAAATACTCTTGCTGCTTTCTCGAAATCGTCGACAGATTAAATTCTGAATTTTTTCCGGTATCTTTAATGCGCGAATCTCAGCATTCTCAGAGAAAATCCCGACCCTTCATGGAGTTTCTCGTGGGACTTTCCGGCCGCTTGACTTTTCAGCGGAAAACGAGTAGACCCAACGAGGTAGCGTTAGCATCTTTACGATCGGCAAGCGGAAGGCACGGCGTAATTTCCGCGTAATTTTCATCGACGCATCGCGCGTGTCGGCGGAAAAAGGCCTTCCCTCGCGCCAGTTACCAGCAATCTCTGCAAGTTACCCAGAAATCGGCAGTTCGACAATGCGACGGGTACAAAATTGAGAATCAAGCATTTCCTATATCATGAGACGAAAATTGTACGATCTCGGGAGTTTCTAAAATTTCAAAAAATTTCTTACTCGTTACTCGCATCCAAGCTTAAAACACACACGCAGTTTCTCTCTCTCTCCTCTTCTCTTCTTTTCCTTCTTCATTCTTCTTCCTTCCTCATAAATCATCGACGTCTGTCGATCTTGCGGACTGTACTGCACGGCAGGTGTTACTCCTTCACGCTCGTTTCTCGGCAGAGAGGTAATCTTCGAAAATATTCTACCTGCTCTGGCATATATATATACGTATATGTATACAGATACACATCGGGTATGTGCACCTGCATTCCAGTGCCGTTCGCGTTTCGCGCCGGACGTCTGGCGGGCGAAGGGACCGGGTAAAATTTCAAAAGCGACCCTTTAAATCCGGTTCCGTCAATGCGACGGAATGCCGGAAAAAACGAGTCGAGAAATCCGGCTGTGACGTGGCGTTCTATTGTATCATCATAGAAAAGCCCTTGCCAATATATAAATATAGCAGACAACGGGCCCGTCCGTCGGCCTTTTGAGTCATGATTGAGAGAAATTGGAATTGTTAACTTTTGTAGCGGAAAAAACGTGAAAAATTTAAAGCAGGAACATCTAAATTTATATTTTATTCCATATATACACAGATAAAAATGTCAACACTGAATACTTGTATACACATATATACGCAAGAATATATGTATAATTAATAGTCTTATAAGAATTTCAACTTTTTTTTCTTGATTGAATTATATAAATGACTTCATTCAAGCAAGTTTTTTTCGTGTTGAACACAATATAATCTCATTTCAAGATTATATATTCTTGTGTATCAATTAAGTGTATCAGTGTTGATTTGACATTTCTTTTTTTTTCTGTGTAGTTATAGCCAACCGAAGCCAATACAAATTTTACATTTTGATCTTCCATTTTCATTTCGACCTATAATTTTTATTTTTAAATATCGACCGAACATTGATCAACCGCTAACTTCATCGAAATGTAATCTCACAAATTAAAAATTGTAAATTTTTAAATTTCGAAGCCGTATCGTAAATTCATTTCAAAACAACGCCACCTCGACAGCCCTTCGTGGAACACCGTGAGAGTTTTCGCGCAAGATTCAAGGGACACATTTGAGAAATCTAATTTATCGTCGCTCGAAGTTCGAGCTGGATTGGAGCTGGAAGATACCGAGTCCCGACGGCAGATGTGGCCGAGCGCGCGAAAAACGCGCCGGCCGGAGAGCCGGAGCCGGGAAGTCCGGGAGCGCGCGACGCGCGCGCGCAGGCGGCGTTCGCAGCTACGTTCAGGTGATTCAGGTCGCGTGTAACGGCGCGGCGCGTGCACCACCCGGGGAGCGAGAAAGCGCGTTTTGTATCCGCGGGTCCGCGGCGAGGCGGCCTCCCGGAGTTGGAAAATCGATGGCCGAGACGAGGTGTGTCATCGACAACGACGCGGGATTTTCACGGGCGAGTCTGGACGCGCGCGTGTAGAACGAGGGAACGTATCAACTCCCGGCGGCGCGGCGCGGCTGATCGCGCGCGGCTCAGCGAGGGACGATCGAGAGACGGATTTCGATCTCGGGCGGTCCTGAGACTCCCCGAATCCGGTCGGTCGCACGCGCGAGCGCGCACCTTCGCATCCCGGGCGGCGTTCTCAACCCTCGCCTCGCGCGCGCTCGCCGAGCCGACCCGTCCTCTCATCATGATACCCGCCAACGTCAGCGCGCGTCGGCGAGCCCCTGGCAATTGCAGCGTCGTCCGCGGCACCAACGTCCCACGGAGCCTACGCGCGATGTATCGGGTCAGAGTCTGCAATCCGGACTAAGACGGCCGCGATGACGACGACGTGCTGGACGGACCAGGTAAGGACTCGCCGACTTCGATACGTCTTCCGACGCCGCGGCGCCGCTGCGACCGCCGAGTGCGGCATCGCGACGTCGGTTTCGGGATGATCGGTGTATAATGACAGATGACAGCAAAAACTGTCGTAACTCAGATAGGAACAAGTGACAATAAAGTCAAAATGACGATTTTTTTGGTCATTTTTTAGCATCATCTTACCATCATTTTGACGTAATTTTGACTTCATTGTGGCTTTCTGTTCTACCTGGGATAATAATTAATAATGTTAACAATTAATTATAAATTTCTATTACTGTAGAATATGCATTTAATTCAGATCCAGGGATGATCGTGTGCTAACAAGCGAGAAGTACGCAAAGCTGCATGGGTTATATTTAGACACATAAATTAATAATAGAAATCTAGGGGATGCGCGACATAAATATTTTACGGGATAGAAATTTTCCATTGCTCTCTCTTTTGAGCAAACTACAAAAATTCCAGATTTGTTGGTATGTACCTTTTTAAGTACCTCGCGTGTGATATTGTGTTTACCGAGGTGTTTACGTTTTCTTGCAAAAATGTTAGACAAACATTTCGTGTTGTGCGAACGAGATTGAATTAATCTATTTTGAAGTGGAAATCGTAAAGTCATAATAATAATAATTCTCATGTTTCGTGTTTTTCCTCTTCTGCAGTTACGGGAGATTATTTAATCAGTATTACAAATTAATAGAATAAATAAAGCGGATGGATTTAAACTTCAAGTACCTGAATACATTGCGCCGATTCTCGCGTAAGTTTATATTAAAACTCCATTAAAACTCGATATTATTCATCTTCGCATTTAACTAGACTTACAATTAGTTATATATTATATATAATTTTTATTTTTCGTTAAATTTAGGTCTGCCATGCAGATAAAACGTGATTTCGAATGCGTAAAAAATTGTATACTCGATGATCGAGGTCCGTGATGCAATCAAGTGAAAATATTTCTTTACGATATCTTGTAAATTTCTTATTTGCTTTCATTGCTCGCGATACATCAAGTACGATTTTTGTTCACGTCCGTTATTATACTAATTATCAAGCGTCGCCTTGTATCTGCTTACGCAATGCCTTACGGATGTTTATTTAATTTTATTAATGATAGGATGTATATATATAAAAGTATAATTATATATATATATATATATATAATTATACTTTTAAATGTTTTTAAAAATAAAAATAAAGTCTTTAAAAAAGTCTTTAAAAATAAAAATAGTCTTTAAAAATATTGATTTATCATAAGTTGCACGAAAAATATCTGGTGGTGGTGGTTGTCAGGGGAAATTTAATTTAAAAATATCAGAAATGCAAATAAATAGATATTTCTACTTAATAATAATAATAATATAATTAATATATATTATATATAATTATTATACATATAAATGTATATATCTATTTACATAATATATATTCTATTGCGCGTTGAACATACACGCACACATACACGCACATTCACCCATTCGCGATTCTAATTTCGGAGCACAGATGCTTCTTCCATGGCGGTTCTCAATGTTACGTCATTTTTCGTAATGTCTGGAAATAATTCATTAGTTACGACATGCGAGCGACTTTGTGCTCGCACAAGCGTTATTTATATGTTATACGTAAAATTAAATTATAGTTCACATTTATCTCGTGCACAAGAGATACCACAAATAGCCTAGAGTCTAGACAAAAAAAACTGTTTGAGCTGATAAATCGACGATTAAATTTAGCGGCTAAACAACGGGTATTATGCATGAGGAAATAATTGAATCATTCGTTCATTTCCAGAGTTTATTTTTGGAGTTTCTCTAGCGATATCAATTTTAATCCTTCGTAAGTTTCTACCGTAAAATATATACGACAGAAGTCACCTTATTCTCGCAACATTCTATGTTACGAATTATTTGCATTCATTCAAGCAGATGTAGGCCTTCAAGTTGTCAAAGTCTGTCGACCGGCGTTGTTTAACGATTAATAGATGATATTAATGCCAGACATTGTGTTTATCTTACGACACAAGAGTTATGGCGTTGTAACTTTGTGGTCTAAATACTCGTTATCGATAGCGATAATTAAAAAAAATATAGTATCGAAACCTTGCTCCGCATCAGACATTATTTATCGCCTCTTTGAAGTACATTTCCATTTGCGCTACGTCACGAAGAGATATTCGCCGTAATCGCAGTGATAATAATCGTGTACTTTCTCTCCACATCCTTCATTAACTTCCTTGTTGAATTTAAAACGTACATCCCATTTAGTATAATCTTGAAAACGGGTGTATTTGGAAATGTGCGACGCGCGATGAAATTCAAACGCTCGTGTGATTTACGCACGCGGAAAGACGAGCAGCTCCTCAAATTTGCCGTAATCTTTCTGAAATCCATATTATTGATATCACAAAAAACAGCGTTTTTTTCCATCTCAGTAATTTGATAGCACAGTTTATCGGCGAGCATATAAATCATATATGTTATCATGTGAAAGTTACATGAAAATTTCTTATCTCTTTAGCAAATTAATGAGTGTTACTTTTATTCATACACACGCGTATGTATTTCATATTTTATTCTGTTTTATATAATGAAATTTCTTAATTTTTTTTAAATTGATTGTAAAACAAAAATCAGTTTAATTCATGCTCGATGAAAAAAATCGCGAGCCTTTATCACGCGTAAGATATCGTTTCTGCGTTCTAATGTCATGACATTATCGAGTATCGCAATGTCTCTCGTATCTCAATTTTTATTCGAAAAAATTAATCTCGAATTCTCCCTTGGTGAATAGTTTGCGAAATCGCTCTTGCGTTATCTTCGACTGGAATCCGCTCCGAGAGGATTTCAGGTTCCAATTATACCAGGATGGTTCAATATTGAAAGTCAAAAGGCTGTAATGCAAAAGCTGTAACGAGCTCTTTCTAGGTACTTAGTTACAAGAAAAAGACTGAGGTGTATTAAGGGTAATGCGATTTAACTTTACAACCATGCCCAGCTATCTTTTTATTGATGTCGTACAAGTAACGTGTGGATCAATATAAGAACGCATCCGTGCCTGTAATCTAGGAAACGTAATCTGCGAAAGATATTCACAATGTGACGCCGTAACTTGGCAGAAACGTGACTGGGCAGAAGTGCGTCACAATTCTTGGTTTTTTTGCTACTTATAATTATCTTAAAATCTTCGTTGGCACCACATATAGATAATAACGTATAGCAACGTATACCGGTCAGGACGTCGAATATATTAACTCGTTGAACAGCCTGAAACCATATTTCAATGGCAAAACATCTTTTTCTACCGTCCGGCAAATTAGTCATCTACCAGACATCGTTTCTAAATCTTGTTCTGTTATTAATAACTGTCAGGTGGAAGTCAATTTAATAAGACGCCGTTTCTTATATAATCCTTCACTGGCCGGCGCTTTTAGTTCGATTTTATAAACTTTACGGAGTACAATTATAAAAATTATCGTAGCGATCTCGTTTTTTTTTTTTATCCGTGTGTTTTTATCTCTACTAATCTAAGCGTTATTTACATCTGTCTGACTGCATGACATTTCTAATTGCAGGAAAGTCGTACCGCAAACACAGTCTTGTTGCACTATGACGGCTGCACCGAGGGGACTGATATCTCACGGCTGAAATCGCCTTGTGAAATCGCGCCATTCATCGCGCGGCCTTCGGATACGAAGCTTCCGCGGGAAAAACGATCGCGCGTGGCGTGCACGCTTCAGTACAACGCCGACTGTCGGGTAAGGAGCATCTGGTGTCACTAGCCGTGCTCCGGCGTAACCGGTCGACCAACGAAGCTCACGTTCTTCGATAATCGGCTCCGACGTGCAGCGGGAAAATCAGAGGCTGGTACAGATCGACGCCCTTCTTGGAAGAAACAGGTAAGCTATATATACACACACACACACATATATATATATATATACATATATATATATCTCCTTTTTTTTATCTCTGCGTATTTATACGCGCGATTCCTGACATTCTGCGCGAGAACGACATTGTAGATAGCAATCTACTCGTTCTATCGATCCATAATTATATCTGTCTGTATACCGAAGTAAGTATGAAGTGACAGCGTGATTGACGGTCGGGAAATAAAAGGAAAATGGGAGAGCGTTGTTGTGTATATACGTCGCGGATACTTTCTAAGTAAGATCCTCGCCGCAATTCGCATGTGACGGATGTCTCGAAAGTTTATTGAATTTATGTCTTAAAGGTGTGACAAAGGGAGTCCGCCCTTAGGGATATCTATTGAAGATCAATTTTATTTATAAGATTATTTAAAAAACGTAATAAGATCCGAAGAAGCTTCAATTTTCTTCCAATGGGAATATTCTAGAAAGGAGAACATTCTGAAAAAGGGAACGTTTTGGGAAAGAATGTAATATTTGTTTTCAATCTAACACATGGATATTATTGGTTCAGGAACATTGTTATGTGGAAATGCATTTACGCCGCGTGCCAACTTTTGCCCTTTATAGATAATTAATTAATATCGTAATAGCAGAAACTGTTGTTCCGTGAAAGCAGCAAATCCGTCATTTGTGTACTCACGATATATTGTGTAGGCATCATTGTAATCGCGATTCGGTAGATTAAAGGATATCGGATGGATTACCCAAATCCTTTCTCGACGGACTCGCTCGAAATTGTATTATCTCGTGAAATAATTCTGTTCACGTGCGCTCTTCCGTATAAACCTAAGTGACGTAATTGTCGGTGCCGGTGAACGGAACATGCGACGGCGCTTAATCCGTCAATTACTTACCCACCTGAGAAGTTCAACGGAAAGCACCCAGTATTTCGTAACAGGAAGCTTAATTTAACAATAAAGTGGGAAATCAAACGTAATCAATATAATAATAATAATTATTATTATTATTATTAGTGCACGTTAAATGTGAAATTGAAAATTAAAATTTCGCAATTATCAATGATATCAGCAATATTAATATAATTGATAATAAATTTAATATTGTACTTCAAATTAATGTTTTATCCGGCAATGTGATATTGATAGAACTGGGATACATTTCGGATAAATGGACATGCGTATTTTTGTAGAATTTTCAAGTTAAAGATTATAGAATTGCGTTATCATACTGATATAATTTTAATTTTTATTTTTACATTTAACATTGATAATAATATTCCCACCACTCCCGAGGTACGTCCACAAAAACGATAATGATTACATTATTAATAACGATGTTCAATTTCCCGCTTTATTGTTTAATTTCATTATCGCAATTAATCGCAATCTCGTTTTCGTTACGTAAAGCATTACAGAAGCCAACGACCGATGGTACAAATTTATTACCTGCAACCCGGTGCAATTTAATCGCGCGCGTATTTCAGCTTGCTGAAATTTGGCGGATATTCTGGGCTTCATCTAATCTTCGCTGTGAAAATACGCGGCTTTTGCTGTCGCGAAAATACTCACCATACCGTCCTCTCTTACGTCAAGATTTTAATTTATGCATCGCTTTAATTATCAGCTGCGTCTTCCCGAAGTTATGATCGCAACCGTATTACGCCGTTTCAGGTAACAAACGGTGACTTGCAAAAAAGAATCGATTCTAAACTGCAGGACGCCGGTTTATTATCGATACTTGTTCGATCATAAGAAACATTGTAATTACCGAGTTATCAAAGCATTCCCCCTCCGGCTGTATAAATATCTTTATTTATGCTCATCATAAATATGTGCAATTTCAAACGACAACTAGTGGTTGATAGAAATGCTCAGACAAAAATTAAACTTATTGTTTTAGAAGCGAAATTGTTATTCTCGGTATAAGAGACTTTGAGTCGAATAGATTTTCGGATGACTTAATTGGCACTTAAAGTTAAAGAGACGCGAGAATATAGTTTCGAGTAGTAATTATTTTATTGTTTATTTCTGATAATATTGAGTAACTCGAAACTTTTTCAGTTGATAAGAAAAAAAAGATGAGAGAAGAATTCGATAAATATATATCACATTATAAAAGGCAATGAAGTTAATTTGCTGGATATGTTTCTGATTATGGTATGAGTCTGAATAATAATGTATTCACGGTGCGAGTGCACATTGTAATCTCGCTGCATCATGCTGCGAAATTACGGCGGCACTGCAATACGATTTTTTTCTGCGATGCACGATGCAAAAGACGAATGCGGTTTATGTATGCTTACGTAACTATTGATCTCGGTAGCAAAAGTTACATGTGCTACGAAATTCTGCGAGGTCTAACTTTTGCCGGTGACCGAAATTCGAGTTGGCAACGCGCGAACGGACATCCGAGTTTTCTTTTCTGCATAAAGGAAACACTCGTAAATCGCGTTACGATGATATCCGGAATTTAAAAAATCAAAAAGAGCATGAAAACGCGAAATCACGCAAAAGTAGAGTACCGATGGAGTAAATCAACAGATTCAGTGTAAGGCAGTCTTTTTTTTACAAATTGTTAAAATAGTGAATGTATGATTTAACTAAAATAGACTGATATTATTCAACAATACCGTGGAATACTGATATGCAGGTTTTTGCTGAGCAGGTCCGCTATCAAACATTAAAATAATGTCGCTATTGCGACTATAATAGGCGCCATTCCATTCGGTCGGCTAATA
This sequence comes from Temnothorax curvispinosus, assembly GCF_003070985.1. NCBI lineage: Eukaryota > Metazoa > Arthropoda > Insecta > Hymenoptera > Formicidae > Temnothorax > Temnothorax curvispinosus. Next base: position 1,500,891 of record NW_020214555.1, read on the forward strand.
AACGTAACTGCTTAAACATATAGCATTTCGCGATTAATTCCACGCGAGCGAGTTTGTTGTATAAGTTAACCCGTAACAACGCAGGTTAAATGCCGAGATAATTGTTGCGCCGAATAAGAGCCGGTGGTCCCCATGGCTCGTGTTTACTGAATCGTCCGGTGAAATTGATTAACATTCATCTGTAGCATTTGCGTTTCTCAAACGAGTAATACCGGCAATAAACCGGATTTTTTTCAAAAGGCATTGCGATGTTGATCACGGTTTTTTTTTAAATATACATTTACCTTTTAACAGATGCATTTACCGACAATGCATTTTTGTTTGCTGTTTTTTTGCAACAATCAGCATGAATCAGTAGTTTTGCCATATGCATTTATTGTCATTGCATATTCTAGGTAAATTTACATTTTATCATTTTATTTGACGTGCGTTTGGCGGAAAAAAACCAATAGTTATTTATTTTAAGTTAATGTTAAAAACTGGCAATTTTGATGACGAACTCAGTATTTACTGTTTGCAAAATGCAGCACGTGTCAACGATTACGGCAAAACTTTTTATCAGTTTAAGTACGTCATTTCTATTTCGTGCTTGAATTTACAAGTAGACTGAACAAAGGCTCATTGAAAATTAGAATATTTTCGTAAGAGTTATTTGAAACGTTTCTTTTTGTCTTGTTTACAAGCATACCTAAGTGTACTTTGATACTTTAATTATTTAAGGGATGAAAGATGACTATGTCATAATAAATGAAAGTATTATATTCCAGGATGACCTCGCACTCAGATATTTTACATCGTAAATTTTACCTGCCATTTTCCTGCTGTTAGAGATTTGTAATTCTAGGAAAAAGCTACGCTCAAGTTACGCATTATCTTTCACTAAGGTCGTTTCTGACGTCACAAAAATATCAAATTTGCGTGGCAGGTATTTTCAGTTTCTATAGTAACTCCTAGTCTTTAAACAGAGATTTACAATATAGATCAGTATCTTTCAGCATTATATCATCACTTTTCTATGCCAAAGAGGCATATCTTGTTTTTCTTTCAAACTAATCAGTTTAATTCCGAATTATAATTTTGCGCGAAACGTTGCATATATTTCAAAGAATCGAAAGTATATCTCATTGAAGAAAATAATAGTATCTGAAATTATCATACCTCTCTCTCTGATGCAGTATAAAAATCTTGTTTCGTAGTTCGCAAAACTTTTTCGCGTGTTTTAGTAACATTAATGAATCATGAAATGTTAAGATACAGTCTTTCGTAGAAAAAAATAGCTATGACACTCTTTGAGTGCATAATCGAAGGGATAAGATAATATGATTTTTGTATAGAATTTTTTACTAGATACTAATAAGAGATTTCGAAACACCACTTTAGATAAAAAAAGAATTTTACGGATTGTGAGGTTTATTTTAGTTGACAGCTAATTCTAAGATTATATCTTTCAGAAACTGATGGTTAGCTAATGAAATATATTTCCTGGTTGACTGCTTCCGAGATTAGATTGCTGGACCACGCATTCCTTGTTTCGTTTCCTTGAAATTCAGGGGATAAGAGAGGGAAAGAATCCGACAGGAAAATGGCAGAACAAACCGCGCTATGTGATTAGATGAAGAAACATGTATTCGTAGTTTCGACTTACATATGTGTGGATGAAGGCGAATCTAATTGCGAAAAGCTGCAAAATTTTCGTGATTTATGCGTTTAATCTCTCTCATTCGTTTCGCCTACTAGATGTAAGATGCTTGTGAACTTTATCGCACGGTGAAATCGAAGAACGAGATCTGCGCGTGACGAATTTTTAATTGAAAACGAATATCGCGAAGAGCACAGATCGACGTCGGTGCTTCGTGCGATATAAGAGGAATCTTTAGATCGTCTCGCTCTGGAATTGACGATCACCTCCGTCCGCGCTAACCGAATTCCATTCAGGCGCCTCGCATCGCTTCTCGCCGCCGATTAATTGTCGATTAAGAATAGAAAACGCTGCGCTAAGCGCCAGCGTTGCTAGAATAGTTGGGGGGATAGATATCTAAATACGCCAACAAACGCACCTGTAGCACGATTTTGTAACTCATCGTTATATGCCTGTATCAGATTATGGATTGGGATTGAGATTGCAGGATTGAAATTTGACCAATCAGAGCAAAGTTCAGCTAAACTTGTGGTGCCGTAAAACTTGATATTTCACGTATTTACAAATTCTGTTTCTAAATTCTTACAAGATAATTTTTCCTTGTTATTTTTGTCTAGGCCCTTATCTTTACGTGACTTACTTTTAATCTAAAATTCTTTTTCTGTATCTGGTCACGTACAGTTATAAACGACTAATTCTATTACGCTAACAGATCTTTTGTTGGGTCCTTTTTAAAGGACTTTTAAAGGAATATCTCGAAAACTGTGCCCTGATATTGTGTCTAATTTTATTCCTAAATTAAAGATATTCGTTGTTATATTATTATGATGCTTTAATCGATTATATTTCTTCCTCGTGGTATTCCTCATTTCGCCTTTTAGAAATGTTTATTATACCGCCCATTTTCCTAATTCGTTTGCCTCTAGAATAACTCTGGAGCTCCCTCAGCCTTTAATGAGTAACAAGATCTTTTTCCGAGGGTAAATCGGCTAGGCGGGATGCTGACCACATCACTCCCTATAATCCATGAAACCTCATGGGCTTTCTTAATCGTTAAAAGCAGAGGATATCTTTACCAACATTATGTGCTCTATTTTGAGTTGTTTCTATTTCCAGCATATATTGTGCGTCATAATTGTATTTTTAACAAAAATATGTAAGGGTGCGATATTAGAAACATTTTTTTCGATGTCGAAAAAATACTGCTTTTTTTGTTTTCCTTTAGAAAAGATAGTTAAAGTAAACTTTGAACACATTCATGCCATGGAGATCATATTACGATAATCCTAGAATAAAATGATGCGGTTTAGTTATATTCTTGTAGGAGTTTTTAGTCAAAAATTTGAATTTTAAAAATAGGGTGCGATATTAGGCATGACAGTTCCCCTATGTTGCGTCTCGCTCGTAACAGTTACAGAATCATGCTAATGGTTACGATCCCATAAAGGCGACAACACGCCCGTTGCCTTGCGTCAGAATCGCGATTATGTTATATCATATACATAATAAAAACCAACAATCTCACTTCACTTACTGCGTAACGCAAAAGTTAAGGTCGCGCGTCGCCTTTTTAAGATACGCGACTCTTCTTTCACGACCGATATTTGCATGCGCGGTTTAGAGATAGCGCACACACATTGAAAAGTCTGCAAGATTACAAAGTGCTGTTAAGCGCCGAGTATATTTAATTGAAGCGTCAGCATTCCGCGGGGCGAGATCCCCATTGCAATTAATCGCGCGCCGACATTTACGTGGCCCAGTTCTCACATACAGTCCGGGGAGAACATGTAGAATACACGATTAAAGTTTCAATACGTATGTGACATTGGACATAGCGCCTGATTAAAATTTCAACAGAGATTTCATAGAGCACGCCTTCCTTTACAAATATAGGAATACATCCGTAAACTGGATACATATCGAGCGAGTCGTGACCAGTTGACCCCAGCGAGACATCGTTTTGTACCTATATATACCTACGTGTCTTGCGAAAGGAGGCATTCAGGTAACATATCGATTTAACCCGATCGTTAATACGTAACGTCCTTACATCTTTCGTCTTAATGGATTTCGCGGAGCGAGTTCTTTTTTCCTATTCCACGTTTTTCCACGTCCAGTCACTCGCATGATAAATTATAAATGATAAATGTCAGAGAGGACGTATATTACCGGAAGAATATTACCGCCTCGTTTTTGCGTCGTGCCGCGATGATTTTATCGCTTATTCGTACAACTTATAACGAGAGAGAGAGAGAGAGAGAGAGAGAAAACTATTCCGCAACACTGAAAAAAGGTTTTAGTTATAATAACCAAGGCTTGGTGAAATAGCTTCAACTAAAGGATTTAGTGATTATGACGAAATAATTTGGTTAATGTTAACAAATTTGGTTAACATTAACCAAATATTTTGTCATAATCACTAAACCCTTTAGTTGAAGCTATTTCACCAAGCCTTGGTTATTATAACCAAAACTTTTTTTCGGTGAACGAGATAGAACTGATAACCGATACATGTGCTAGATGCCACAAATTCTGCATATTCGGAGGAAATAACGGCGCTTAGAAATAAAATTTCTGGGTGAAATGCGGGGTAGCGTTACAAAACGCACGAAGCAACGTTCCCCAATTATATCCGTATTACGTTCATTATAGATCGTAATAACGAATAATCCTCTTTCAGCGACTTGACGTCCCTCGCGTTGCTAAACGACGTCCCATTTTCACGCAGGAATAGATCATATTTGTTCGTTATTCTCCATCGATCTTCCGCGCGGCTTTATTCCCACGACGAGCAGTAAAAGACCGCTATCGGTGACACGCGGGAGCACGTAAGCCGATCGCTTGAATATTTCTACGCGCCGTGAATAATGCCTTATTGTCAGAGAGCCCATCTCACCGGTGGGATACCGTCAACTGTCCGTCGATCGATATCGGCGCAATCGTGCGCAACAATCATTTGCCGTTTGCCATTCGATAGATTCCGCGATGAGATTCCTCCCCGCGTTATTCCCCCGAGGTATTGCCGGTAAGAATGTCGTAGCTTTTTCCTTGATGGGACTCGATAAGCAAAAAAAAAATAATAACAATGCTCTCTTGTCAGTACTTTAAAACTGTACAAGTACTGATAATTTTATCCTTGGCCACCTGCGCGCCGGGCCAGCTGACGTTCCTTATCTCATAAAGATATCTATTCCGACAATTTTTATCTTAGGTCACGCACTTCTCGTAAAAATTAACACTCGACAATACCCAATAATCTGACGTTGAGATCGAAATGCCTAAATCGCGGTTGGACCATTGTCAATTCTTGTCTCTGTCGTTGATCTATTACGTTTCTCGAGTGACGTTGCTATTCTTAACTGTTAAGCATCATAATGAAAATGGACCGTGCTACAAATCGAGAGACGTTCTCCGCGGTTATTTGCGGAGCAGGTGATCTCGAGTAGAAGCGACGGGTAATGAGGAGAAATGGGAGCTAAGTATAACGATCTCTCGATCGTGCGTATAAACTAGGCGACCCATTGACGCTTTTTAACGCGACCGCGCTTTCTATCATCTCACGCGTCAGTTCGTCCACGAACGCAAAACAAAAATGTAATTTTCACAATACCTCCACGGAAAGTTCGACTTTCCATGCCTAGAGAGGGGCGAAAGTGACCAATTTCACGCCAGGGCGGCATTAGCGGGCGGAAAGTGGTCACTTTCCGCCCTAGGGAGAAAAGTGGTTACTTTCCACCCGCTATGCCGCCCTGGCGTAAAATTGGTCACTCTCGCCCCTCTCTAGGCATGGAGGTCGAACTTTCCGTAAAAATGTTGTGAAAAATATCGTGTGCACCTCGGGTCGAAAGCTTTTTCAGACTCGTGTGATTTACTGCCCTCGCCTTCGACTCGGGCGGCAAACTTCACACTCGTCTGAAAAACGCTGCTTTCGCCCCTTGGTGCACAATATACTATTTTATCTGCACATTTCTATGTATTTCTTACATTTTTATTATGTTATTGTTTCTATTATTATTAGATTATTATTTCTAGCCACTATTTATTCTCCTAGATTTATTTTTTACGTCTTTTTATACATCTCTATTTTTAATATGTTTTCGCCGGGCTCATCTGATTGTGAGTAACCAGGCCGTTTTTAACGGCCGAAAGGTTTGCCGATTTATGTCGCGGTAATTGTACTTGGGACACTTGAGTGAACTCAGTGAACCGGTTAAGCGTTAGAGAGTAGGAAACACGACGCCAGCGAAGGCCGCTAATGAGAACGAAGGTCACGACTTTTACTTTTTAAAGACGCGATCGTCACTTATCTTCAAGATCTCTCGCTCGCGATCGATATAGATTCTACGCGATTCATGAATTAGAATAAGTCGTAAGAATGTTTGCACTGATTATATTAGAGATATCACTTATAACACTTTACATTCATAAATCGCAATGTCATCCAAAAAGTAAAGTTGTTTATTTTAAGTATAGTAAATCGTTTATCTTATCGACTTTTTACACATTGTGTAATTAACTAATGCGTAGAAAACTCTTTTATAGCTTGCTTAGATAAGTTTTCGCAGTCGCTAATACGCAATTGTAGACATATAGAAAGTAGAATTGCAATATATATATTCAATATATATTTAATATATATTTAATTATATTTAATAGATATATTATATATATTTAATATATATTTAATATGTACTTAATAAATATTTATAATATATGAAACATATATTTAATATGTACTTAATAAATATTTATAATATATGAAACATATATTCATATGTAAATTTGTGCCTTGGTATTATGAAATATAGGAATTTTTGTGAGATTATCTACTCGTTCAGAAAGAAATTATCGGCGCCGCGTAACGATAACGTCTTGCGTAATAATCGCACTATTTATAAGCGCGACAAATGTTGAGACCGCAATTTAAAGATTATTTCAAGGAAAATGCTGCGTACTATTTTACTCTTCTGTAATTTTGTACTTATGTGTCATTACATTGTCATTTACAATGTTTTTACGATAAAGTAATCGTTCTCTTTGCAGTAGAACGGATCGACGGGAGAATTGCGTTTACGGAGATATAAGATACACGAAGAAGAAAAATGCAGAACGGATTTGAGGTCGACGATAACGACGTCATTTATAAAGATGTTGTCATCATAGGTAAGTGCAGAGAAATGTCTTGAGCTTCATCGAGATTTAATAGCTCGATAATAAAAGGCATACAAAAATCGCGCAAAGGGATAATAAGAACGTACTCGTGATAGTAAAACATGAATGTGCAAAATCATGCAAACGTGTTGCTGAAAACAATTTCTGTTGTCACAAACATTATGTAAACATGAATCGTAACTCGTCTAGGATTCATACTTATGGTGCTTTTACAGCAAAGATATGTAAATTGCTTCCATCAATATTATGTAAATTGTACACCAATATATAGAACCTCCGGGCGTGAATATGTAAACTGTTGGAAAAATGTAACGAATATTGAATAAACCGTTGCTTGAAACAAATTCAAACTATTTTTAAACATTCGCGGACGCAGCTTTACATATTATTTGTACAAACGCTCGTCACGAGTTTCGGACATATTTCGTAAATATGACGGACGTTTTGCTATCTGGGTACAATCTGACTAAATTTTTTAACGTGCATACGTATGGTTATTTGACACCACTAAAGGTAAATGTACCAGTGCCGGGACACTTAAGACCTATGTCTAGACACCTTTATTATTTTAGTTTTTAAATAAGTATGATATAACGCTAAAAATATAAAAATATGAAAACAAAACTAAAAATATAATACAAGAAAAATATTTTTATTTTTGATTCTCTTTAATTCGCGTTATAACTTATTTAAGCACTAAAATGAAAAAAAATGTCCAGGCATTGGTATATTTACCTTACGTTGAGGATCAACAAGCTTCTTATTTTTCTTGTGTTTGGCATTAATTTCCCACAAAGCTAAAATTCTTATCGTAAGAGCAATAGCGTCTCAAATAAAAAGTTCGTGGGAAGAGTTAAAATATCTCTGTGAAACAGTCAGCAGTTATAACTCGGAGCTCAGTTGCCGGGAAATTAGAGATTGTCATACATAAAGATATTCTACATTATCTCTAATTCTTAGGAAACGGGCCCAGCGGGATATGTCTGTCATATATGCTTGCCGGAAACTGGCCTTACTACAACGGCGAACCTCATCCCGGCGACGATATGCTGACAGCGCGATTACGGTTCTACACGACCGGCAACGAGGAGTGCGGCGACGTGTCGGACGATGCGAACATCGACGTGACTACCAACAATCGTCGTCAGTGCTCCAAACCCGGCAGAACACAGGGCGGGCTAGCGCACAGCACACGGTCCAAACTCGAGTGCCTGTCCTCCGGCATCGAGGGCAGAGGCGGTGGCCGACCGCTGGCTCTTCTCATGGACCAGCTGCAGCATCCATGCGTCGACGCCGGCCTCGATGTAGCTTCGCTACTCGATTGGAGTTCCGCGGACGAGCATCCCGAACACAGGATCGTGGATCACGTTGTCCTTGGCAAGGGCCAACCTGGCGGTGCCTGGCAGGTGCATAGTGAACGATATTTCCTTGTAATCCTGCAAATAGTAGATTTTCTTCCACGAAACAAAATGTATCACGATGAATATAAAAGTAATGAAAAGAAAAATCTTAATAAATTAGAATATCTAATTATTGAAAAATTAAAGATTTTACGTTAGAAATTGATAAGGCTGATTGCAACAGTATTACTTTACTCTTAACGCAATACATTTATGTGAAAAGTTCTTTCAGTATAAATTTGACACTTTAATATTATCTTTTAGTCTATGGATCCCAATGTACTCACCATCAGTCTGAGTCGATGGATGTCTCTCCCTGATTTGGATCTGAGGCACTGGGAGAAACTCGTCGAGGTCGAACACTTACAAAAGTCGGTTTTAGCGGAAAGCGACATTTATGCGCGGCTAGAAAAACTGAGTGTTTGTAAGGCGTCTAGTCGAGTTTCCATGGGTACCGTAGCAGCTTATTACAAGGACTACGTGCGCAGAAAAGGCTTGAAACAATACTTCCGATGGTACATATTTGAAATAGATTATCTATGGCACGAATCCGTCACTGACATCGATGCAGATTTTCACGAAGCAATTTGTTGCAGTGGGACCACAGTTACCTCAGTAAGACCGAACCCGGAGAGCAAAGGAGGATACAATTGGATTGTAGACGGGTACGAAAATAAAAGTGGAAAGCGATTTCGGTATTGGTGCAAAAGGGCGGTTCTCGCAACCGGCTCGACCGATTTATCGAATCATCTAAACATCCCAGGGGAGAATATGAATCCCAAATGGGTGACACACGATCTCAATGATCTGGAGACTCGATTGGGACGTTTGGTCGACGAATATGGTACGTAAATGCAAGATTATATAAAGAAAGAGAGATTGCACCTAATTCGGTGATTTTTGAGAAAGCTTATCTTCCTTCTTGTACAATTTTTTATTTTTTTTATTGCAGAATTCGATTTGTTCTCATCTGAGAAACCGTTAACCGTAGGCCAAGAGTTGACCGACGAACAGATTCCACCCGTGTTAGTAATCGGAGCTGGTCTGAGCGCGGCCGACGCGATTATGGCTGCGCGTTTTCGAGGCATACCCGTGCTGCACGCATTCCGCCACACGTTGAATGAGTGGGGCAAACAGACCGCCGAGAGGATAACTACTAGTTACGATCGATTGCAATGGCTGCCGGATTCCATATATCCGGAGTATCATAAAGTGTACGAGATGATGGCTGACGGAGGTACAAATTATTCTCTGTACAAGTCGTTGCCTGGATACACGCTCGTCAGTCTCTGTGAGAATCGCGAGAATGGAAACACGCATACAAGGAGGACAGCCACTCTTGCTGCTCCTGACGGTCGGCTGCACACATTTAAAGTATCCATTGCGGCTATTCTTATCGGTACATATAATATATACTTCTTAATAACAGTTCAAACTAGTAAATCTTGTGAAATAAATATGATCGTAGATATTGAAGCGTTCAATTGGCAAATTTGCTGATGTTAATGTATTGAATAATTTATTTTAGGATACAAACCAGACCTATCATATTTGGAAGGTGGCGGCATAGGATTGGGTAAATTTGCAAGTAAGCCGATCAATAGTAAATCGAATCCAATTGAAATCGACGATTTCACATACGAAGTGATCAACGCGCCGGTAAAAGGACTTTACGCATTAGGACCTCTAGTCGGTAACAATTTCGTTCGCTTCGTTCTGGGTGGTGCGCTTGGAATTCTGGCGCACATTCTACATACCACAAATACCTGAGAGATCTGACAGCCACTCGCGCGACTCGATCGTAGCTTAGTAAAATTATTTTTAACGAGTAACAAAGAAAAATGAGCTTTGAAAGTTAAACGCGATTAGTTGTGCATGAATTAATGTTATGTAATATTTGTATTAATAATAATTTAATATAAAGTATAAATTGTACGTTTTGCCGTTTTGAGCCATCTTTATTTCACTTCTCTTTGCCGGTTAGTATCAATTTTCATTTCTAATCCGAAAATTATGCTGATTGTGAATATTAGCAGAATTTTTCTGGTATTTTCTCTTGAAAATGATGCTCCTTTGTACATTCAGTTTTTAAATACTTACCCTATAATCTTTTGTCGGAGAACTAGAGATTGTTTCATTTATCTACCGTGTATCGGTGAAGATGGTTTAAAGTAGAGCCGAAACGTACGATTTATAATTCATAATTTATAATTTATAATTTACGATTTATAATTTATATTAATTTATTAATTTAATATTACATAACATTAACTCGCGTACAACTAACTTGACTCGCAAAGCCCATTTTTCCTTGTTACTCATTAATTTTAATATCGAGAGTCTTTAGACTTAGATAATTAATCATGTATCAAAATTATTTTATATGTAGACATATTGTCAATGGCATCGTGTGACTTCTGCTCAATTCGTGTGAGTGCTGAATAACTACCCTCTTAGTTCTTAAACTTTACATAAAGAGAATGCTTGGTAAATCTGTTTGTACATACTATTAAAATTATTTTTATATTCCTTTCCATATTACCATTCGCGAGGAAACGATCGATTTTTTAGTGTATATAACTATTTAATTGTTCAAAATATCTCCTAGTGAAAGGTAAATGGCGAAGAGATTACAAGATTTACTCAGCGAGTAGTGACTTACAACGTGCGGAAAAAGATGATAGTTCAAATGCTACCTTAGGTCTATTTTAAATCTGTTCGCGCTTGTTAACATTCCATTTAATAAGGAAATTATCTATGGGAGATGGTATCGATGATATGACTCGCACCTAAATTTGACAATTGTCATATTATTGATAAATTTGTCATGACTATACATTATCTCTCCAGAAATACACCTTATTAGATTCCACACTTTGTAGAGTGTACATACAGTTAATACATAACTGTTGGAGTCTGTATTGTAACGAGTTTCGAAAAGAAAAACGAATAATACAACGAAACTCTTGACATAAATTCTAATATTATATACGTATTTAGGATTAATCTATGTTTGCCTTTTTACGATTAAGTTAAAAATGCTTTTTATGCACATTTATCTATACACGATTTATATGTAGAATTGCTTTTAATAACTTTTATTTTCGTGGGGTTAGAAAGGATATTTATATACCCAGACGCATGACTCAAATCGGGACGTATGACGTCTTAAAGACGTCTTAATGACATCTTTAAGATATCTTATGTTCCAATTTGGGACATTGTGTTCACTAGGTATTCTTATTAGAATGTCCGGGCAGTTGTGCTTATCGAAACGCACAAGCATTTTTTATATTGCGCATTTTTATTTCCTGACAATTTGCAAATGAGAACACGCGTGAATTAGACAATTGCAGACGCATCTTTTACGTAACATCTTTAATCCGCCGTGTAATATGCCTTTACATCTCTTATTAATAAGCTGTGATTACTTTAGTGAAATAGGCTAGTAATGTTTTGTTGTTAGTATAAGTATAAGGTATATGATATGTAATACTACCTTTTTAGTACAAAACGTTTCCAGAAAAACTTATTTTTTTATTACTTAATAGTTTTTATTTACACTTAATTTAGAAACAGCGTGCCTTATTGCTTATATTTTACATTATTTTATTTATGATATGCGATATACAATTACATATGTACAATTATATTAATTAAGTTTTATGTTAATTAGGTTTATTCAGTTTAAAGATGATTAAAAAAAAGAGAAATATACTTTTCATAATTTTATTACATTTCAAATGGAGATTTTATTGCTCTTTGATAATGTATCGTGAAAATGCGAGAAATATTATCTTGTTATGTTAAACATGCGGTATGTAAACTTATATGTTAATACGTACTTTAAAAGTAAGCCTAAAACGCGTATTCAATATAATGTTATGATACATTTGATATTAGCGGTCAGGCGAGATATTGTAGCGTATACAAGAGATAAACCGAACATTGAAGCGTATCATTTATAGCATAGAAACATGTGGTTTTTAGAAGTTTTATTAATACGAAAGTTGATATATATTGATATATTAGCTAAATGACGACAGGGATATGTATGGATACTTAATACGCAATCTGTGATAGGAAATGCAATGTTCAAGAAGCGATGAAGTAGAAAAGAGACTACGTAAATAAAACTTGAGCACCATTATATTTGGTAGACACGTATTTTTACATGCAGAATGAGGAGCGATTTATATAAGAAATATTATATTGGTATATAATATTATATAGTTTAAACGAAATAATGGAAGGAATCACCATCCGAAATCACATCTGTCTCTTTGATAGAACGGTAGCGGACAATCCCACTTGTCACAAGAAGCTCCTAGTGAACTTTAAAATACCAGGAAAAAATCGTATTGTTACTTCTTATGGTGTTTGAAAAAAAAAAACAATTTGTAATACCTTATATATAGACCATTCTGTGTATGTGTACACAAGAAAATGAGCAGAATTTATAAGGACTTAATTAGTCATTGTTTTATTATGGAATGATGATTTAACAATTGGATGTACAGAATAGTTTACAATACAGATATAAAAAGTTAAAACGCATTTTTTTTCTATTATGCGATATTACACGAAAAAAAAATAATTTATACACGTTATCGCTATAAAAAAATATACATTCAAGTGAGATAAATAAATTATTCTATCATAAATCTTATTTTTGCGATCACTCTTAGTATACATTAGAAGAATAAAAATACAGCGGGATTATCTAAATAAAATTGCAGGGATTACGATATATCATGTGTGGAGGATTGTTTTAAAGATTAACATCGATTAAAAAGATTAATGCCACATTCATAGTTGATTATTTCTATCATATTAATTCATAAACAGACTGAACAGACATTTGCCGTAATCTTATGAATACATCGTTTTTTCCTGACAACACTTGAGAAAAATCGCACATACTATTTTAAAAAATAGCTTTCCATCATTATATACATTTACAACAAACTCTCTATAAAGAATTGTTTTATTTTATGGAACACGATGATAAATACCAACAAGTATACCAATATTCTTACGTTAATTTTATTCTAATTATAGTTGATTCTACGTTTTAAATATGACGAACAGGAAGCTAAGTAATATAATGGCTGCCGCGAGAATCACGATGCAGTACAATTTTTTATTGGCCTTCTGATACGAGTCGGCTTTCTTTAATTGCTTGTAGCCCTCTTGTACTTGCACTTGCGTTTGCTCGAGGTTGTAATCGATCCGGTCTAAAATAGTACCCTGATCCTGTACCATTACTGCAAGATCCTGTGCATAATAAAAATCTAGATTTTTATTCGAAACTATCGTCTTGTCGCCACTGGCAATAAATATCAAAACAATATATTTGGATTTACCCCAAATCAAAGATTTGTATTTGCTGCATTATATCATTATTATATTATCATAAATATTCGCGCGCGTGCGTAATACACAAAACTTACCTTAAAAATATGTTTTAAGTCTCCTATACTTTGAACTATACTTCCAATCTGTTCCTCCCTCTCCATCGCCAATTTCATTCTATCTTCCGGCTCCTCCAATTGTAATAAAACCGAGTCCTGCCGTTGCTCACTTCTTTGCCAATAATCACCAGCTGCCTCGTTCAATTCCATCAACCAAGGATCGGTTGCTACATTATTTAAAAGAGATTGGTCTTCCGCGAAGAACTGGTTGTTCCTCTCTTCTCTTGATTTCACCTCTGCAAAGATTCATCGAATTACAATACAAATAACGCTACAGTTCGTTAAAAATATTAATAGCTGCTCATCCTTAAATCATACAAAGGACATACGTGTAAGATAGTGATTCTGCGCTGCCCTATATCGAAAACCTAACTCCTGCAAGGCAGTCGAGAGGGCCATCACCGCGCTGGCAGCTAGACGACGTTCCGTAGGTTTACTTTCGTGCCTGCCGGCCGACTTAATTGTTTGTACTTGTCTATAGCCACTGGAGAACGCACGTCCAATCTCTCGTGTCAGCTGCTCCATTTGCCTCTCTTCCTGCGCAGTGTTACAAAACACATAAAAAATCCTGACGTTGCAATTATTATAAAATGTAAAAAATTTCACTTGGTTGACGGTATTCTTCTTTTGCGAAGCAAGCGACAGAAGCGGTTCTTTCAAATCCAGCTGTCTGTCAAGAACCAAATTACAACAGAATGAGGAACTGGCGAACCTGAGATGTATCGTCCAGGGTGGGCCTGGTAAGCTGCTTAGAGTGCAGCTCGACCAGGCTGTCTATCTTCACCCGCAATCTGCTCAGGATGTACTGCGTCTCCTCCAAAGCGTCCGCCCAGGCAGGCGGTGCACTGCTGTCCCCGCTAACACCCCTGAGTTCGACATTGTCGGATGCGCCCGAATCTGATTCCACCAGTGCCGCGCGATCGGTAAGATTCTGAAAGAGCACGCATTGAGGATGATAGGGCGAAAAGATAAAAGCGGCAAGCGGAACAGGTTAAATGTACGCACCTGTTCGGCGTAAATGTGCCTGCTCTGCAGAGCATTGTTTCGCATTAAAACGAAGGGCTCGGTCAGGTTCCTCGTGGCCATTTTTCAGGTGTTATCTCTGCTTATCTCTACGCGATATATCTCGTAATCATTCCACCGCGCTGCGCTACGCACCGCACACCGCATCAGCTGTCATCTTGAAACAGCTGATCAGTCAGATCAGTGATCACCACGATCACCAGGCCTGCTCCCTCTGTCTCTCTCCAGCTTTATCTATTTCTTGTACCATCTGTGTTCAAGGGTCGGCAGTTGTATTATTTTGAGTTTAAAAAAAATGAAAATTGTATCAACAATTAACTTATATTCCATATTCGTAGATTACAATTTTATTTATAAAATTGATGAATAAAGGATAATGAAAGTTAAAGTTAATCTCTCATATTTCGTTATATTTTACCAATTTTTCAAAGTTTAAACTTTTAATATTTAAAAATTAACGGGCTTAAAACATTTATTAATTTACAAAATTACAATCCCTGAAGTTTCCCAACTGATTATATTCTCCTGATACTTTTGTTAATTTTTGAGATTTTAAATTTCTATTCTAAAAGTTCTATTCTAAGGTTTAAAATTTCAGAAATTCTTAAAATTTCTGTTCTTGGAATTATAGAGCTCTCTTAGCTCACTTCTTTGTCCATTTTTATAAGATCTTAATTTTTCGCAGTTTGAATTCCCAGAATTAAATTTTAACTTGCAGAAATTAAAATTCTTAGAATCTCGATTCTCAAAATTTCAATTAGTGCAACCTCCTTGCTAGTTATATTCTCCTGCTACTTTGATCTTGGAGAATTTATAAAATTTTGTAACTGATTCTCTCTTTCTCTCTCTCTCAATGAAGGTTACTATAATAAATTATCGATGGTCTATAAATTGACAATTTATTTTACCGGCTGTGGTAAAATTGCATTTATATAAATATTTTATACATATCGACAATAAGTATCAAAAGAATATATAAATCAGGTAAAAAGTTGCACTAGTTTAGTAGTTTTATAATTATGAACATATCAATCTGTGAAATCAAACCTCAGAAAGTTCAATTCTTAAAATTAAAAAAAGTATCAGCTAGATTATAATCTGACAAGGAGTAGCATTACTTGAAACTTCGAAAAGTGACAGATAATGCAATTAACTGAAATACTTTTTACTTCTTTTACGAATTTAATTTCTATTTAATTAGTTATTTGTAATATACATTTAACGTCATAAAATCATTGTATAAAATCATTAATCTCATACAAGGGATACATAGATATACAAGAGTTACTATATTAGCAAAATTTTATTTCTTATTTAACAATTTGAAAAGCATTATACAGTACCTAATCATATGTACAACATATATAAATACAAAAATACTTCAAGATATACATGGTGTCATATAAATGAAATTTTGCTGCGGGAACTACTGAATTTTATTTTGCACCGATATATGAAGAAATTATCAAACAATCACAGAGTTTTAAATGATGTCTTCGACAGATGTGTCTTTGATACGCTCGCATTAATTATTACATCCTAATATCAGCCTGTCTCGCAGTATTAAAGGTAAAAGCTGATGCGATATTAAATTAAAGGTAAACCGCAATTGTACTTCTATTTTACTATTTTACTAGTTTGCTTTTGGTTTCAATCACCAAATGCCTAGTGCTGTAGAGATTGCCTAATATGACCTGTTTCTTGATCATTGTTAGCGCCTCCTGCCCTTTCGTGTAACACTGCCTAACCTTCTCTTTATCCTCCAACGCCTTGTTCTCCTTGAACTCGTGTCGTACTTTTCGCAGTGCATACATTCTGAAAAGTACCGAACAATTATTATTCTCTATACAGTCCATACACCTTTCGTTATCATATGAAAGGCACAATTGGATGCTCGATGACAGGCTATACTTAGTTATTTGTGAAATAAAAAAGATTTTACACTTCTAGATATATACAGAAATAAATCACGTTAATATAAGAGAATTCTTGAAGATGAAATTCTTAGTATTTAAAAAAAATGTATACATATACTGAAGGAAAAAGAAATAGATGATTTTTTTTTCACTCTAATACGTTCACTAAAAAATCGTCTCGATGATATTACATTACCTATAATTGTACGAGTTCCACTTCTTGCTTTCTCGGATTAAATTCCGATAGAGGCTCAGAATCGCGTCTCGACCAGGATTCATTGTATTTACAAAAACTAGAGATCCACTACAAATCTAAATGGAGCCAAATTCGGCGACTCTGTCGTAGCACATGGTTATGTAGCGACTGTGGCGTACTCGTACTGGAGTGATAACCCGATGGCGTCTTGTTGTTTTTGGTTAGTGTTCTTCCATGTGCGATAAATGGACTTGTGCGAGCCGCGATTTAATGCGATACCGCGACTAGACTTACATTGTCATCATCAATATCGAATCAAATAACGTTATTTATTTATTATAAGTGGTATTCGATGCCTGTCTTATCAATATTCTGATGTTAAAATTGACACTTTCTTATATAACCTCCACATATTTATTTTTTGCAAAATTTTTGGAGATGTGATTAATAATTTTCAGGAGTTAATAACGCTCTTTAGTTTTAGGCAGATAATAAACAGAGATATTGTACACAGTTTACTATTAAATAATTAAAAAAAAATTTTTTTTTCTAAATTACAATACATTTTAAAATAGTCTTATTTATATAATGTAAATGAATATATATGCAGAAGTACGTAGAAATAATGAAAAGGTGTTTTTTACAGTTTAGTGCAAGCTACACATACTTGGAGATTTATTCTGAAATCACTTTAAGATAAACCAGTATAACGCACTCTTGTTATAAGTAAGAGAAATTAAGATTTAATAATGTGGTACGCACAATGTCAACATATTTTATCTATCTTTAATGAAACAATTGATTCTTGTTTAAAGTATGTATTTTTTTACAGGTGCATCACGTGTCGCTTTTGCAAGGAAACCCTGATAAACAATGTCAAAACAGCCTGTAGGGCGGCCTCAGTTGCCACCAATGTTAACAAGAGCAACGAGCTGGTGCTCTTGGGTCAGAAGTACGCGACGGACGACTGGACGAATGTCACCCCAAATATCGTCGCCAAATTGGGGCGAAACCTGCACGTTCAGCAATACCATCCGCTCTCGCATTTACGTCAGCGCATCGTGAATTTCTTTTACGGACAGTTCCGCAGTAAAAGCGGGACCCCGTCGTTCAGCATCTATGACAATCTGTGTCCCGTGGTTAGCGTCGCGCAAAATTTCGACTCCCTTCTCGTGCCGAAGGATCATCCGAGTAGAAAGAAAGCCGACTGTTACTACGTGAACCGGGACACGCTGCTGAGAGCGCACACCACCGCGCATCAGGCCGAGCTGATCTCGATGGGATTGAATAACTTTCTCGTCGTCGGGGACGTGTACCGACGCGACGAGATCGACAGCACGCATTACCCGATTTTTCACCAGGTCGACGCGGTCAGATTGCGCACGTCGCGAGAGATATTTCACGACACGAACGACTCCGAAGATCTACAGCTGTTCGAGCACAGAGGGACGGAGAGCGACGAGAAGCAGGCTTGTCATAGTTTGGAAGCGGTGAAACTTATGGAGCAGGAACTGAAGGGTACCCTAACTAGTCTGGCACAAGCTATCTTTGGGAAAGGTATTGCTTTCGTTTAATACTTCCGACGAGCACGCAATTCATTTTCAAACGAGAACCGTCGCGATGCTTCACTGGAATGGCTTGAAATTAATTTGAGTATCCTGCTAACATAGATGTGCAGTGCCGATGGGTCGATCAATATTTCCCATTCACGCATCCGTCGTGGGAGCTAGAAATATTGTACAACGACAATTGGCTCGAAATACTCGGCTGTGGCATTATGCGTCAGGAAATTCTACAGAGATCCGGCGCCGTGGATCGGATCGGATGGGCATTCGGTCTCGGCTTGGAACGTTTGGCCATGCGCCTATATGGCATTCCGGACATAAGATTATTCTGGAGCAACGACGCGGGCTTCCTAAATCAGTTCAAAGTAGACGATCCTAATGCACGTATCCAATACAAGGTAAAATAAACGTTCAATTTATTTTATTATTAGAATGTTGTGTGTGCGTTTTATCATATCTCTTATATATTAATTTAGTTGTAATTTATATGAAATCTATATAGAGACGAATATAAACTTTTTTTAGCCTGTCAGTATATATCCACCTTGTACCAACGACATAAGTTTCTGGTTGCCGGAAGACGGAAGTTATTCTTCTAACGACTTCTACGATATAGCCCGAGAAATAGGCGGCGATTTCATCGAACAGATTTTATTGAAGGATGAATTCACGCATCCAAAGACCAAGAAAACATCTCATTGCTACAGCGTAATCTATAGACACATGGAGCGTACATTGTTTCAGAGCGAAGTTAATAGAATTCATGATAAAATAGGAAAAGCGGTAGCCGCTAAACTCAATGTAATTATCCGGTAAAGTTTGAGAATAAAGTATTTTCCAAAAATGGGACTTTTATATGTCAGAGTTCTGTAAGATACCTTGATAAAATGCGCATGTGAATGTGTCGTATGAACAATACAAATATCACAGGAAAAGGAATATATTATTTTATTTGCGAATAAATTAATTATAAACGCGTTACATAGCAAATAATAGTCGTCTAGGAACAACATTACTTGCGATACGTTTCATATTAGAGATAACAACGATTACAGTTATGTTCTACATGCTTGCAGTATTTACATGAATATAAAACATTATGTAATCTAGTATTATTATTTATGTGCTTAGAATATAAATGATAACAAAAGATATGCCCTTCGTGTAGAAATATTTTCAATAAGGGATAAAATTAAAACAAGACATCTCGAATAGTTTCAGTGATTACAGCTTCTTATATGCATAACAACATCAGTGCAAAAAATGCCGGTTAGGTTTAACTCGCGAAAATCACAGTTTTATTTCTTGATACTCAAATTCTAGATCTCTTAATCGTATTAATTCTAGCCAAGTAAAATGCATTTAGTTATCGTTATACAAATTAAAATTATATTGATCCATGTGAATACTTGAAGATTTAGATACACGAGAAATACTGTTGTGCTCGATTAGAGAACATATCGAATTAATATTTCAAAAATAAACTTTATATAGAGCAGGTATATATATGTGTCGCAAAAATATGTGCGTATAAACACATTGAAATGGAAGATGCGACCTTTGGCAATGTATTAAATAAATTAATGTACAAACGAAAGAAATATAAAGAAAATCAAGTATAAAAAAAGTCATGTATTTAATCTAAAGCCAAGATGCGTAGAGGATAAGCTTGCAGGAAGAATTAACATTATGCGGAGAGTTGTGAAGTTTGTTTCGCTTATAACAAGTTTAATCCAATCCATATTTCCTTGAAGTCAGTGCGCAGATATAATAAA
Organism: Temnothorax curvispinosus; assembly: GCF_003070985.1. Lineage (NCBI taxonomy): Eukaryota > Metazoa > Arthropoda > Insecta > Hymenoptera > Formicidae > Temnothorax > Temnothorax curvispinosus. Next base: position 1,521,051 of record NW_020214555.1, read on the forward strand.
TTTAGAAATACAAGAACATAGATACAGATACAAGAAATTTAGAAACTGCCGGCTTTTAATTTTTGCGGTTATTATTTCCTGTTACGTTAATCCTCTTTAGGATTAACGTCGTAAAAATTGATTGTTACAAAAATAGCTGGGTGTTAGAAAACGGTGCATTTTTTCTTATTTCATTAAAAATTATATTAATTGGATTGGATTAGGGATATATTGTAGAACAAAAGAAAATTTTTATACAGCTCTTCATTGAATTACGTTTGATGTTTTATCCTCCCTTGTCCTCATCTCTATACGGACAAATCAATTTCCGCATAAGATTTTACGATAATTTGGTGTAACTGGGAGGTGAAAACTTCTTCCTCAAAAATTTCAGGATATACAGCGGCATACATGAGACCAACGTTATCACCAATACCTTCCATAAGAAGTCCGTTGTTTTAATAAATTCAGCATCTATATTAAAGTAACAAGAAAAATATTGTAATAACGATGTGAATTTAATCTTTTGTTAAGTAATTATAAACTCACCGAAGTAATCTTTCAGGACGACCAATGATAGTAAATAGAGCGCTAGAGAGAAGATTTCTGCAAGCATCATTATGTGATGCCAGGTTCTAATTGTTAAAGCAACCATTATTAATTCTGTCAAAACTAGCGCTGAAAAACTTATGGCCACTATATGAATGAATTCGTCCTCGAACATTATAAGCGCACCATACATGATTACTCCTCCTAGAATATGTCGTCAAAGATATATCTTCTTTACTTGTATATTGCATATATCTAGATTATCGAGATTTAACTGAAACAATACGTACCTTGATATATACTTATCAAAACCCACATAAAAAATGTTTTATATGATAACGAACGGCCTTTACTAAGCTCTTTATAAAGTTCTGGATAGGTAAGCGCTATCTTTCCTGACACATCTTTGTCCAATACCAATGAAAAAACGGGAAACATTGTGTATATTGTAGCGTACCTAAACATTTTTATATACATTATAATAAAGTTATAGTAGGTTCACTCCGATCAAATCCGATTGACTTTAATCGACGATTAACTCGATCAGCAGCAATACTTTTAACTTTATGTCGTTCTTAACTCATATACCACTTCGTGAATCATAGACATATATAACATCCCAGTAAGCATTTCTGTCTTTTAGATCTTGCCTACAGCTCTCCAATGGGAATGCTCTGGTTATTATACGTATACGTCTAAGTCGGGAATAAAGTTGTGTTTCGATACTACAAATCTTTTTTTAAAATAATTATCAAAAATTTCCAGATAATTCATTTGTGCTATAATTCATACGTAGTTTTCGTTGATTTCTTCTAAGATCATAACTCTCGTATTCATCAAATAATAAGAAATTAATAATTCCATACATGTTTAAAACTGTTTTCGAGACAGATATTTTAATTTATCATTTGATATCACAGTACAGAGTGTATCACGCATCGAAGAGATTAAAGCAACATTGCTGATCGAGTTAATCATCGAGTAAAGTTAATCGGAGTTGGTCGAAGTGACCCTAAGAAGTATGTAAAAAGTTTTGTCATAGATACTGAGACTTACAGCAAGTTTTAAATTCAATTTTTAACAAGTATACTTGAGTTACTTACCCTACCATAAGAAAACCTTGATATAAGGCAACCGAAGACAAATAAAAGACTGCGGAGAACACAGCTTGCATAGTCGATATTATCAAACCACGGTGTATAACGAACTGACTCAATGCAGCCGATCGTTTATAACTTCTTCTACCGTGGACTAATAGTAAGTTAGCGAGATGACTAAACTGAGAAATTGAAAAATCAGCAGCTAGCGATGCTTGTCTTCCTTCGAGACCCTCAAGACCAATCCCTGTAAGAAAATATAAACTGTAATAAAAAATATCTAGATACACTTATATATTATTCAAAAAATTAAATAAATACCAGCGTCCGCGGCTTGTATCATGGAGACGTCGTTACCGCCATCGCCGACGGCAGCCGTCCTCTTGCCGGTGTGTCTCTGTATGAGACTCACAACTTCGGCTTTCTGCGTGGGAGAGCACCGGCAGCAAACGACGGCGGGTGAACCACAAGCGAGCTCCAGAAATTCTTGCTCGTAATACTGCAAGCACACCTCCAGAGAATCGCCGCTGATAACTAAGGCACAATCTTGCTTCTTGCGAAATGTGTTCAGTTCCAAATGAGCGTCGGTGCGTGTCACGACAGATTTGAAGACGTGCAGGCCTTGGGTGCGCGACACAAGACGCGACGATTTCGCTATACAAGTCGCGGTCTCCAATTTGTCACCGGTCAACATCCATATTTTGATCCCGGCATTCCTCAAGAGTTCCAGCGTAGGCCTAACCCTGTCTTGCAATCTGTCCTCGACACCGGTCACGCATAACAATTCCATTTCTCTCTCGAGACTTTCCACCACTGCCGCGACTCTCGATACACGGTCGCTGACGCTCATTCTCGCCGCGTTATATCTATAAAACGTACAATATATAATTCAGTCATACATTAAGTAATTGTAATACTCTTAATGATACGTTACCTCGCTTCAAAATCGAGATATTGATCTTCGGTCAGATTTTTCTTTGCTACGACCAACGTTCTGAGACCTTCACGTGCCATGTTTTCGCACACCTCGTCCAGCCAATCATTATATTGCACAATGCCAGACATCACAACATCAGCACCTTTCAAGTAGAAAGTGATCTCAGAGCTAGACTCCTCCCTCACGATAATTCCCATTCGCTTGGTTTCCGACGTGAAAGGGAATATTTGCAGTATGGTGTAATTCAATATTTGACCGTTCAGAGTTTTCAGCTGCATCGAATTAAGGTCCCGCTTGACCAGAGGCAGTCCCATTTCCTCCGTCCATTTCACCAGAGCTACTTCGTCCGGGCTCGAGGCTTGATAATTACGTTTCTGTTCCGGCAGATAGTAATGTTGATCCGCCTCCGTTTGACTGGAAACGTTAGAATTTCAATTAAGGATTCATATTAAGGATTAACGACGATACTGAGGCTTTCACGACTGATTCAACGAGACATTATTACCTCTGAATGGAACCTGTATCTCCGGTTTCCACCGTCTGCACGCTCACCGAGTCCAGATTCGAGGACTTGTTTACCTCGTCATATACCGGGGTTACGTTGTGGCACAGAGCTAAAGCATGCACGGCATCGTAGATCCGGGTATTCTCGGATCTTCGGACTTTCCCACTGTACGCCGGCTTCACCGGTGAACGCTCCGTGTCAGTGGGATAATAAGTCTTCAGTACTGACGTTACTTCGTCGAACGTCTCCTGGCCGTAAGATATGGTGCCCAGATGTAACTTCTTGAACACCATCTTATTCTGCGTCAACGTGCCGGTCTTATCGCTCAGCAAATACGATATACGTCCGAGTTCTTCCGGAATAGTGGTCGTCCTCACGACCGTACCGGCGATATCTTTATCCCTTTGTATACACCAAGCGTAAAACGCTTTGCCCATGTCCAGATTCACTCTCAAGCTGATCGGTATGATGTAGGAAAACAGTAAGACGAAACGGAACATGTAACGATACCACGGTCCGTTGAATCCTTTCAAGCACATCATTACAAGCGCGAGTCCTATTACCGCGCAAAACAGTACCTGCCGAAGTAAAGTTAGAATGTACAAGCGTTCATACGTGCGCATATCAATCTCGATGCATAATTTCTACGTGCATAATACCTTTGTTAACTGATTGATCTCTTGATCGAGCAAACCAACTTTTGATCGGATTTCTGAGTGATTCATCAGAGATCGCGTTTCCTGACCGGTGTAAACGACGATACCAAGGGCGGAACCGGATGCCACGGCTGTGTTGGCCCATAACGTGTTGTCTACCCCTAAGCTTTCCTCACTGCTGTATCCATCATACTGGAAATAGAGGATAATTACATAGAGAAAGCCAGATTTTAGAGCAAAACGATAAGGAAGTTAAATTTCTCACCCTTGCAAAGGTGCCAATGAAGCTGTGTATATCCTTCTGAGGTTTCTCAACGTACAAACTTGCTTTAATATCAAACAATTGAGAATTGCTTTCCAATTTTTGCGTTGCAGGCACTGCTAATCTTAATTTCCAATCCGTTTCACCATCCAACTGATCGGTCCGCACGAAACACGCGCCAGATTTCTCGGTTGTGCGTAATAATACTAAGTCGGCTGGTACTCTTTGACCCTTTTCTACTATAACCTGGTTATCAGAGAGAAGCGCAATCGTTAATAGCTATACCGAAACTTTGTTAGGCAAAAATTTAACAAGCATAATTACTAACGAACAGAGATACCGTAATATGACTTACCAAGTCGCCCACGCGTAATTTCGAACTTGGTACTAATTCTGGCGTATTAAAACCTTTCACTAGTCTATAATATTTTTGTGCATTGACCTCCTTGTCCCTCTTGTATCTTCTAAAATCATCGATGGCTTCGCGGAAAATTGTCACAGTTAAAACAAAGCACAATGGCCCCCAGTACGTGTACAAGTACCCTATCCTTATGTCTGGTATAAATTGAGATATAGCCATAAGCAGAAAGTATAAATTCAAGAAGAATTTGAACTGTTGAAAGAGGACCTGTAAAAAACAAGGACGGGCGTTATCGATCCGTTTCAAGCGGTTTCAAAAGAGATCATTCTCCCATCGAGAGAGGAACGTACCAAAGGCAGGAAAGTAACAACATTGTATTTTTGATTTCTTATAACATTAGTGGGAAACTTCTCGTGCATCGGCTGCCCAATATGGATAACTCTGGCTCTCAATTCCCGTTCTCTGCAGCATCTCCTCCACATCCAAGTACAGCATCTGCAATCGCAAGAAACAATCCCGACTTAACAAGAGCGACGTACAAAACTGACAGAATGAAAAACTGTCAACTCTTCTTCCTTTGATATTCGCCAAAAAATATTGTCTAATCTCTGAATATAACTACTTTGCTCACTGCTTAAGTTTTTCTTCGTGCCATGACCCTTTGTCTTTAGTAACGCACAATACTGTCTTGTGTCTCAAGTCTTGAAAGTTGTTGACTTTGTATGCACATTAAGACTTGAGACACAAAACAGCGTTTTGTGCGTTACTAAAGACAAAGATTTAAAGCATAAAATACTGTCTTAAAATTGTAAGTCAGGGCCTGAGCAGAATGGCTGACTTTACAATTTTAAGACAATGTTTCATGCTTTAAAAATCTTTATTTTTAGCAACGCACGCACAATACTGTTTTGTGTCTCCAGTGTCTTACAAATGTTGACACTTCGTATAAGACACTCATTTCAAGACTTGAGACACAAGACAGTATTGCGCGTTACTAAAAACAAAGATTTTTAAAGGATAAAACATTGTTGAAAATTATAAGTCTGTCATTCTGCTCAGGCCCTCAAGATCTACAAGATTGTACTAAATACAAGGTACGACTACGAATACCTAAATCTTAATTCATCGACGCGCAACGTTACGTGACAAATAATCGTGACGACCAATCTTAGGGTCGGTTGTTCCAACTTATTGGTAAACTAACTAATAGTTAAATCATATATATGTCTTTGTCTTTCCTTCAAATTAGACAAAGATAAACATAATTTAACTATTAGGTAGTTTACCAAAACAGGTTGAAACAATCGACCCAATCGTTAAAAAGTTTGGATATAAACAAATGCGCAGTCATGTCATCCAGCGTCATCGTCGAGTCGAGCCGAATTCGCGCGTGGACATCTAACTGTCAAACGGTCACCGATCGGACAGCTGATCCAGAGACTTGCCGTCACGAGTGAATTCTCGCGGGGGAATTAAGGGGGGGGAGGGGAGTTGGAATTCTCGCGTCGCAAAAGAACGAGAGTCGCGAAATCGAGGTTCAGATTGTGGCGTCGCGACGAGGGATACGTCACCTCGACCAGGAACTGTCATTCCGCGGTTTGGATATCAGCGGGATGTCCTCCTTGGACATCCTAATAACGTTGCTCTGCGTCTCCATTCTCAGGAACGCTTACTTCCTCCACATTAGTAGACAGACGCTCACTCTCCCTCCAAAAAAAGAGCTGGCTCACTCGCGCGCGAGCACCTCGCCCACCTTTTCTTCGCGTTTCACGGAAACACACTGCTTATCCGATAAATCGTAGTATTATCAATCTATCAGTGGATCTACAGTATTATGACATCACGTCGCGTCGTCGCGTCGCGGCCGTGAAACGCACGATTCCCGCAAGATGCGCCTGTTGAGGAAAACGAGCGCCCGATTGGGCCGCGTCCGGTCGATACAACAGCGCCGAGCCAATAGTCTTGTCCCCTCGAAGCGTCACAAGCTACTTCCCGGCACGCAATCGAAAATAGTTCGAAATATTACTTGAGAATTAATTAATTCTTATCTCATTGTCAGAATTGTATTTATTCTATAAATTCTATTGTGTAGTTTTTAACTCAATGTTCATATTATATCGAGATTGCTGAAGAAAACTTACTAATAGTCGAAACGTCGTACAATGCGCTTTAACTTTTATTATTGTGAATAAATTCGTTTACCTTTTCTCCAAGTTCTCCTGAGATATTGTCAGATAAAAATTCTTCAGAAAATAATCGAAGAAATGTACGCTAAAAATTCAATTAAATTTTGAAATACGTAACACGTGTGTATTATCACAATTAGAACAAATTATTGTTCTAATTGATCTTTGGGGATTGAAAGAGATATCGGTCTGTTAAAAAAGAAAAAAACTTGAGTTTCGATGACTCGAAATAATGATAATTATTGCCTCAATTAGATCTCTATAAAAAAATAACTTCTGATACGTTTAGCAACGTTAAGGAACGATAATACTTATCATTCAATTTGATGCTGTACGCAATGAGAACAATGTACCTACTCCAACAAACACAGAATATAAAATTGCTACGAATACAGGAGTAACACGTAATATGACGGATGTTATACCTAATTAATGTAATAAATAATGTTATATAACCCTCTTTTATTAATGTATAATATATGTATAAGTGTGTGTTCTATTACATTCTATTACAATATGTAAATTACGGTCTGTTACACAGGTGCAACTTCGTATGAGTGGGAAATTAAAACCAACACCTGCACTGCACGTTATATTACGTGTTACATTTTTCATTATATTATGACTTATGACTACTAGCAGTATGCTAACGGTGTTTGCTGGGGACATAAATGCCAGCAAAAACAAACAATGTTAATATTAAGAACAATTACCGAATTCCACGGTCGATTAGGTCACAAATGATTTCTCTCGGTGAACGAGAATTGTTTACACACACGGCCACGCGATTGTTATTTTATCGAGAGCCGAGAATGAATGCTGTGTTTCCGTGTTTGCGGAATATCTCGGACCAAGTAATACGGCGGGCTTCGAACAGGGTTGAACACTGCAGGATCGGACGCTATTTCGGGCGCGCGTAAAGCCGTGATCAGACTACGGATTGGGATTGAGATTGGATTGAAATTTAATGAATCAAAATAAAGAAAACTTCAAGTTTAGTGAACTTTGCTCTAATTGGTCAAATTTCAATCCAATCTCAATCCCAATCCGTAGTCTGATCACGGCTTAACGCGTGGCTTATTTCGATCGACCGCATATCGCGCGAGATGAGATCCGCCGATTTACCGGTGAAACACCGAGGCACACACGGCACACCTTTGACCTTGCTAATCGTCTTACGAAGTACGTGTGAGCTTCGTATTCTCGAGTCAGATGGAGGCAGTTAATCCCCTTCGCGTTAATCCTCTTTCTCTTTTCTCAGTCGGGCGACAGAGACGCGATTAGATTTATCGGAGACGTTAGAAATAAATGATGAGGTCTGCAATCGATAAACGATGAGAGAAACGGATGAGAGCGCGTCGCTCGTGTAGCTCGCGCGGTTTATACATCGTGTTAATGCGTCATTTATCACGGATTAACAACGTGTTCTTTCCTTCTTGCTTTGCGTCTTATTTTCACGTTTTCTACGTGCGCGCGTTTGAAAAGAACTTGCAGAAAATAAAAAACGGCGAGAGAGAAGATGCATTTATCGCGAAGAGATAAAAGTAGAGGCTCAATGAGCTGCGTCCACGTTTCTCTTAAATCGAATAATATTAAACCGATTTACCTCGCCAGTAAATAATCAACCTAATTAACAGTGAAGACTTATTAATCGACCTAACTGGCTATCATTGTAATCGTCACGACAATACGACCATTTTGGTTTTTTGGTCAAATCAATCGTCAAGACGTTTCGACCATGGGTCTTTCTAAATTAACGTAATTTTGATGCTTATATATATATAAGCATTCTATTTAAGTAGCATCTGAAATGTCTCGATGATAATCTGTCCAAAATCTGTCCAATTGATTAATAAATAATATTAATTAACCGATCGATTCGTGACGAATTTCTACTGCATCATCCTGCGGAATATTGATTTGTTGACTTGAAATATGACTATTACCGTCTGGTCCTTTTGCTGGTTCCCCGCATAATTTTTGGTACACCACGTCTTACTCGTTGTCGTTATATTTTGTTTCGTACGCTTTTACGATTTCTCCGTAGCTGCACCCACGCACTTGATTTTCTCACTGTATATATATCGCGTCGAAAAAAGTTATTTTTTTCCCTATCGATCCCGTCTTAAGACGCTCCTCGTATACGTAACGCTACATACGTATACACATACGTCGTCTTATTTATACGGCGTTATTTTAACACCCTGCCGATAATTTAGACTGGAACTTGTTAGGACAGTTATTCCCGGCGAACAAATATAGCACCGAAAACAAAAAAGATATAGCTCTTCTCTTAACGAAGTTCGATTAACTTTTGATATTCCGTTCCGTAACGAAAGCACACGGAAAGCGTTGATACTGTTGATCGATCTGTGAATCGATGATGATTATATTGATTTCTCATTGGAAGCCTTCGAGTGTTAGGCAAGTCAACACGATCGCCGTTCGTTCGCGTACTAACAGTTATAATGAGACAACTTGAGTGACTTGAGTCCGTTGTAAACATTGAGCTATATTTGGCTATATACAGAGCGTTCTAAATTTCGCGAATATATTTCAGTAACGAGTCAGATCAATCTGCGCGTTGTACCTTAATTGACAAAATGCTCCTTAATTTTAAACGTTAATTTTAAATGCTCCTTAAACGTTAATTTTAAACGTTAATTTTAAATGCTCCTTAATTTTAAACGTTAAAAGCTAATCAGATATAAACGAAGAAAATTTACTCCGTTCTAAACTTCGCGAATATATTTTAGTGACGGATCTTGCGGCGTGTTTTACGTTAATTGATAAAATGTTTGATTTTAAACGTTAAAAGTCAATTAAATATGAACAAAGAAAATTTACTCCGGTCTAAACTTTACGATTATATTTCAGTAACGAGTCCTCTTTTGCACGTTTTACCTTAATTAACGAAATATTCAATTTTAAACATCAATACTGTTAAATATTAAAGAATGAAATTTGAACCAATACCTTGAGTTAACTAACAATTTGTTATTTTTAACTACCATCAAAAATTCATTATTTTAACACAAAATAACAGTATTATTTTAACTCCATTGGTTTAGTCAACATTGTTTAGTTAAATTAACGACATATTAAGCAGGAGCAATGTAGGTCTTATTAAAAATGACTCAAATTAAGTACAATTTGACACTATACGAAAATTCAACAGTAAAAAGCTAATGTGCACGGAAAGAATTTATTCCGAATTAAACGTAAGTATTCCGCTCGATCATTCGCATCCATAAACTCCAACGCGCATATCTCATCATTAAGGGCCGGTTGTTCCAACCTGTTGGTAAACTAACTAATAGTTAAATCATGTGTCTTCGTTTTTCTTTCAGATTAAAGAAGGATAGACGTATGATTTAACTATTAATTAGTTTGTCAATAGGTTGGAACAACCGCCCCTAAAAGTTATGTAAACAAATTACAAAATCACCATAAATACCAGTTTTCAAAATAAATTCTAATATAAAATGAATTTTAATAGAAACTATTAAAAATGGCTAAACAAGAAATAAGCACGATTTTATAACGTGATATACTCAGTGCACAAGATTTATTAAATAGAGCCTTGTGAATTAAAAAAAAAGTCTTTAAATTAAAGCTGTCAGAAGATAGGAATTTATATAGACAATTTTCAGGATCGTTCTCGCAATCTAGGTGATAAGAAAAGGCGATAAGGACGGAAACGACGAGAGTCTATCGTCTATCGCGATCGCGAGTTGGACGGCGAGGGGGGTAAAAGAAAAAAGAAAATAAAAAAGAAACGACGTGAGCGCGAGCGGTGACGCGCGTCGTTCCGAAACACCCGGTAGACTCACCCGCAGAGGCAGCTCTTCAGGCACTTGGAGCAATCGGCGATGCGCCGTCGCCTCGACGTCAGCTGCCTGATGCTGTCCTCGGACGGCTGCAGCAGGTAATCGGTCTCGTCGTCGTCCATTTCAAAGTCCCGCTCGTCGGAGCTCAGCCGCAACGGCATCTCCTCCAGCCTCATGGCGGAGGCGTCGTGGCGGCGCGGACGGCGCGCTCTCTCGTTCCCCGTTTTTGTTTATACTTTTCTCTCTCTCTCTCTCTCTTTCCACCTTACGGCGTCGCGCCGCGACCGTCCGGGGCCCCCGTCCGTCGGCTCTCACCCTCGCGGCGACGGCGAGAGACGCGTGACGCGATGAGTGACGCGACGGTGATCGACTGATGACGCGCAGCGGGCCGAGCGGGCTAATCGCCGTCGTCTCGCGCGCATATCTTATCACGCGATCCTCTCGGCAGTGTCGTTGGAGCGTCCCGGACTCCGCGGCGTGGTCCGGCGCCCGGCGTCGGCGTCCACCGTCGCGAGAGCGTTTCTGCGTTCTGTTCCGGCAGCTGGGAGCTGACGACGCGACGGCGACGGCTCCGCAACGGTCCGCAGCGGCGGCGGCAACGACGTGGGATGGCGTGTGACGAAACCAGTCGCTTGTTTACGTCCGTGCACACGCGCGCGCGCGCACGCACGAGTGACAGAACTGACAGACGGCGCGGGCCGGGTCGCGTCGCGTGTGCGTCATGACACCCATGGCGGTCTAGTGAGACGCACGTATGGGAAACGCGGCAAATTCATGGGTGTCAGACATTTCCTAGGCGTTCGACGTACACTTGCGCACGTAAATGATAGGAATAGGCCAACGCGTGCTCGGTCGTTGTCGCATTTACGCGACGGTCACGGTGTTCTTCGCGTACGCGGCGCCGTGCGCCGCCATCTTGCTCGGCTGGTCACGTGGTCGCGTCGTCTGCTCTGGCTCCGAATCGACTTCGACCAGTTCGACCTTTCTTCTCCGCATTTGATTCGAACGAATCGCGTGACTTATCGAATCGAGTGATTGCGGAGGATTATTTAATTATTTTAATTTATACTCTCTCTTGATTTTAGCAACATATTCTTAGACTACGTTTTAATTGGTTCCAAATTGTTTGTAATATTAATAATAAATTGACAGTGGTCTTTAATCATTTATTTTAATTGCTTTACCTCTCCCGTTTAGCTGGGCTGATAATGTTCTTTGTGAGACGAATCGCTTTTTATTTTAGCAACATTTTAGCAACATAAATTAATTTAAATAATAAAGTAAAGTAGTTTATAATTATTTATTTTGTTTTATCTCGCCTGTTTATCTGGACTGATAATATTGTCTGTAAGACACGATGAGCCCACGTATTGCCCTTTCAATAATTGCTGAAGTCCTTACCGACTTTTCTTTCGAATGGCTCTTTCTCGTCGGGTTGGCAAAAGCTTTTTCGGACGTCTCCGAAGCCAAACATTTAGCCGCAACATCATAAACCGTCGATCTCGGGTACCCGAAGAACCGAATAATTTCGGTCTGCGGACGCCCAGTGCGGAGGCCTTCGATTATCGCCGCTCTTCGGTTATACCCCGCGCTCGATCTTATCTGTTCGGACATTTTGAGATTACGCACGCTTACTACAAACATCTGACTTGCCCGAACGTCAACAACGACCTACCGCCGAAGTCAAATAAAGTAGGAAATTCAAATTTAAATTTGTCCGGATTTTGGTGGCGGACCCTGATTATTTGTAAAACGAATGCATTTTATTTTTAATTTTAACAACAAATTTTTCGACTAATCTTCAGTTAATTCCAGATGAATTATTTGCAATAATAATAACAACAATTGAACAATAATAAGTTTCAATCATTTATTTTGTTTTATCTCTGCCGTTTATTTATACCGTTCGTATTGTTATATGCAAAACGAATATACTGTGCTTCATTAATCAAGCTTAACCCGATATTTCACCGCTAACGATTTGACTGTATGTTTCAAGGATTCGCCTGGCGATCCTCCTTTAAGTTGCAACTGTTGGAAAAGCTGCTCGCACGTAGATTTCTCGTCTCTCGTCATGAAGCATACCATCAGATCGAACCGATTGCACGCGCTCAGTATGCCGAGAATTTCTATAATTGACGTTACGTCGTCCACCTTCGACGAATGTTGCAGACACGTATTCGCGAAGTCGCCGAGGAACGACGCTGGGATTTCCACTCGAAAGACGTGATGCCGCAGGTCGTTCCTGTCATACAAAAAACGTCGCTGATACACGTGATGGCGATATTCTTGCGCGTTCTGCGATTCTCTCACCTTAGATTCCATACATAAGTAAACTTTTCGGAGTGGTCCGCAATTGTTCTCCAAAATTGTAAAAAGTTCTCGCACGTCTCCCGCGATTTTTTCGGGGAACTTCCATTGTCCCGTTTATCGCGCGTCAATTTTCTTGAGGCTGCCGATGCAGTCAAGTCACAAGGCTTAGTAGGATTAATCAGCGGATTCCACTGCGCACCGATCTTAGGTTTCATGTCGTCGCGATCCAGAGGTTTCAAGTGAGCGCCATTCACCTGTCGTTATAATTAATTAATTCAAAATTTACTGGAGAACTTTTATGTCAAAAAAGTATAATTTATTATTTTTATCTTATTTATTTTATATTGTAATTATTTAATTATATATGTATATAAATTCTTCGGTGATATTGAATATAAACTGAACGCAGAAGCTACGCACGTCACATATAGATCAAGATTTCTCGTTTAGACGACGACAAATAACCAAGATATTGCAATCACCATCTGTCTGAAGTGCTCATACGTCGGCACTGCTTGTTCCACCGCCCGAATTTTAGCGTCGTTTTGTAATTTATACAATTCGTCGGCTGCGAGAGCCGCGTGAAGTTCCTCTTCCAAGTTTCTATAGTCTATCGGTGTTTTTAACGCGCTCATTGTACTACATGTACGTCTTTTTTCCTTTCAGCACGTTCATCGCTCGAGGTTCTATGACAGTCTGACATGATTGGTTTGTTGTCATGGAAACTCCAACATCGCGATTTATTGATTAAAATTTCACTTGCTCTAGTCTACATCGCAATCATTTTATTTCGGATCCTTACAATTCGTCGTGCAAAATGTTGTGATTTTGACATAGCTAAAAATTAAGTAAATAAATTTTCAATTCTCAAAAATAAAACGAACTACGTACAAGTAGTTCGAGATAAATAAATTAAGATGCTCATTACTTCTTCTCACAGTTCCTAACAACAACAATGGCTTCCCTGGCTTAAGCTAGAATCTTCTCCTTTGACATTCTGCTTTGCCTTTTCTTTAGCAATCTGTCGTGGGTTCTCTTCATCTCGAGTATCTCCTTCATCTCCTCTTTGTCCTCCTCCTAAAATCGATACCGTCGACCATGGAAGATCCGTTTGTTCCGGCCGCGAGTTCACCGTATATACTCACAGTCTGGTGTAATCGAAGAACCAACGCCTTACGACCGTCGGACATGGGCTGAGAATAGTCCGTCAACTTTCTTAGCCTTTCAGCGGGACTCACGCCTCTCTCCACGACCAGAACTATGCGCGCCCACTAACATACACACGAAACAAAGTCTCAGCGTGCGTGGAGTTTAATTCCATTCAAACCGCGTGTACCGTACCGATGGTCCACGTTGCTGCATTTATTATTATATGTACTGAAAATTGCATTTATATTTAATAATATACAGTTTATTTTATAGTATAGCTTCGAAATCACTGCGCCGCGCAATCATCACAGCGTGATAGCTGTTCTATCATGTTAATTACGTAGCAATCAATGGATATTCACTGTTATATTCGTAGTGTCAAATTATACTAAATTTGAGTCATTTTTAACCATTCCTATAGGTTTTGTTTCTACTCAATAATATGTCGTTAATTTAACTAAATTAATGGGAGTTAAAATAGTACTATTTTGTGTTAAATTAAAAATGTCGACACACATGGTAGTTCAAAATAACAAAATGCCATTTAGCATAATGTATTGCTTTAAATTTCATCTTTTAATATTTAACAGTGTATAAAATATTTTTGTAGTAATCTATCTGTTTATATTCAAAATGTCAAACGGCCTGAATGTGGAAAAAAGCCAGCGTGGGCCATCGGCGGTACACGCGGTATGGACTATGTTAATAAACGTACTTGCCGTTGCCATTCGTTCCTGGTCTCAGCGATCTTCTGGTAAGTGTTGCCCATCATAGCGATCAACATGTTTACGAGCAGAATCGCCACGATCGCCATGTACAGCACGAACAGTAGCTGCAATTAGTAGCGATTGCATCTTTTGCGTGGCGCGTATGCAAGTGAGTCATTCGTTATCCGAGAAATTTGTGTGAATTATTTAATTGTCGTTGAAACGTGCCACGTGAACGTCAATTAACGTGAATGACAATATCGTTTATCTCTATCCATGAATACCGAACGCATCTCTGCACTGTTAAATTTGTATAAGTGTCAAATTATATTTAATTTAAATTATTTTAAATTTTAAACCATTCTTATAAGCCGTCACTGCTTCAATATGCCATTAATTTAACTAAAATATAGTATTAATTTAACTAAACCAATAGAGTTAAAATAATACTCTTTTTGTGTTAAAATGATCAATTTCGATACATATACATGGTAGTCAAAAATAAAAAAATGTTATTTAATTCAAATTGGTTAAAATTTCATTCTTTAATATACGCGATCGCATTCAACGCAATTAGCGAAGTACCTTGGCTTCGAATTCGTGCTCGGTTCTCTCGAACGCGCCGAAGTAATCGCCGAAATTCGTCATGCTCATCAGGAACATCGCCATAACGCTCTCCATCGGCGACGGCATCGGATTCGAGATCGAGTCGTCGATGCCCTCCGGAGTGTTCGGGTTGTCAAACGACAGGAATATGATGTAATACGCTGCAAAGAATATCGACATCTATTTTATAACGACGTTCGTTTGTTTACATCGCGTGCGACGTGCGCCTCTATATATACACAGAAAAAAAGAATATTCTTGATTTGAAAATATCTTTAATTTTCGATATTTAGTTTTAACTTCATATAACTTGACGAAATAAAACTTTTCTGTATTAAAACCTATTCAGAGATATTCCTAAATCCCAGAGCTTCAAAATAAATTAAAGGAAAACAAGTTCAAAAATATTAATCTGAACCAGAGTTACAAGTCTATCAAAGTTATATGAGTTTTCCAGATCCATAGTGTGTTTTCAAGATGCTCTGGAAGCTGTGTTCTAAGATTAATTTAAGTATATAAGTTTTGATTTGACACTTCTTTTTTTCTGTGTATCCAAGTTACGCGAGAAGACGTCATCGTAGAAATATTTCGGACATGTCTACAGAGATCCCGACGAGGGGATCTCATCCTAATTGACCGATCGCTGCGGATGATATACTATCGGTCGTATAAGATTTCGTATCGAGGAAGACTCAAGGGAGTATCGAGGAAGTCGTATTCGCGAGCGAATAGTCGGTCCATTCAAGCGGCGACGCCGCCGTTTGTGAAAAGCAAGACACATTGGCACGTAGCGTTGCGGCTTTGCACGCTGCTGGTTGCACAATGGCGCGTGTCGCACCATTTAACGTATATCTCGAGACCTTCTCGGCGTAGCGCCTCCTTCTGCGGTCTCTTCCCCGCGCCTCGTTCCTTCGTACGATTGTCCTTCGGTCGGCCAGGCGAGATGTGTGTCAATGTCGCGTTGCAGTGTCCAGTAAAACCGTCGATTAGATCACACACGACGTATACGCGTGTCCGATGCCGATGCCGTTATACCAGCGGCTAATTAACAATTGTTGGGAGTCAATAGAATAAGGCACCGGCTGATCGCCGCCGCGGCGTCTCACCGCGGCGGGAATTGATGATGTCTCTCGTCCCTTATACACGTGCCGTTACGTCTCTTCGGCTTCGATTATCAATTGCGATAATCGGCAACAACGTTGTTTATTGTGCCCGGGGACAAGCCTCATTCATAAGGATAAATGGAACAGCCGTCACGCGCAAATCGAAAGAAGAAGAATATGAGGATATCCTCTTTCTTCGTGTTCGAAACGCCCGCACACGCGTTACCTTGGGAGAATCCCATCACGAAGACGAGGTAGATGGAGACGAATCTGAGGAGGTCGCCCATGATCATCCTGTAAATCATCACGACGAACGGGCCGACCGTTTTGAAGCCCCGGCAGAAGAATAGAAAGTACGGTGCCGTCGTCAGCATCGCCACCACCGCCAGCATGTCTTCGACTTCGTCCGCGCAGGCAAATCGCAGAAACGGGAACAGCAGCAGGATGCAGCACGAGAACAGGAACATCACGCGCGACGGCGCCGTCATCTGAAAACCGCGCTCGCGGTTAACACAGATGGTAATTTCTGCGGTTTTCGTTATCGTAAATCGACTCATTAATATACTCGGTTTATTATTCGCTACGACAACCGTATAATCTGTTTGAAAATTCGAAAATTGTTAATAAGGTAGATTTTAATCACGAAGTTCTTATAATATTTAATTGTAATATAAATCGACTCGTTCAACCAACTTTTGTATATTGAGTATGACGTCTTAATTGATTCTTACGAGATTTTCGATGAACATGTTAAGACCTAAAAATCTCGCCTCTCGCAACGCAGCCAAGATGTAGAGCATCGCTGAGATGTACATAAAAATTTCCCCAGTTAAACGAATCTTCGCACTCGTTTCTGTTAGCTGCATCAGCCTGCACTCCTCTGTGAGATCGTCCCACCTGTGTGTGTCAAATAAGTTTTTATTCCATGATACCGGAAATATTTCAGAAAAAAGTAAAGTAAGAAATTTACGCCAAATACAAAAAAATATTTAAAAGTGTATGTCATTAAATGAAAAATTAACTGCAAAATATATGTAAAATTGATCTAATTAGTCAATTATTACTGAAATAAACCTAAATCTAAAAAAAAAAAATACTTTATATATACCTACTATATGTATATATTCAAATATCTATTTTTTAAATTAAATTTTATGCTAAAACTGAATAAATTATATATATAATATATATATATATATATATATAATTAATATTTTTATTATTTTATTAGTAGCGTTTAAATCTTTTGCACATTTCTTGCCGTTTTAAATCACGTCATTTAACATGTAAAAAGAAACATGTAAAAAGAGCTCCAGTCAAATGTCATTTTTAGACGTTTATGCGTGCAAAAATAACACACTTGGATTTGCAGTGTGCGCTCATTCGCTCAGACGTATTAGTTAATTACTCAACTATTGCGAATTTTGCGAAATGGTACATGACTCTTCTTATCAGTTTGGTTGTGTCAATCACCTTGTTTTTCAGAGGAAACCTACTTTTTAATCATCATTGAAGATATCACCGTTTTCTTATCAGTTTGGTTGTGTCAATCACCTTGTTTCTCAGAAGAGGAAATCAACTTTTTAATCATCATTTAATCACGAAATGAGAAATTTATCGAATTTCTCTTTTTTTTCAACGGCACTATAGCTCAAGATCAAGCCATGGCCTCCTGAAGTTCGGCCTGTATAAAATCCAAGGCCTCCCTTCTGCTTTCTTAGAGATACACTTTCGGCGGGTTGCCATTAACCCTTCCGAGAGGTGGCGATCAAATAAAAACCGACGGATTTTTGGTCGGATTTGAACTCGGATCTTCAGCTCATTAGACCAGCGCATATCTTTCTGCGCCATGATCGCCACCAATATATCGAGTTTACTAGATAACATTTCAGCTAAACTGTAATTGTTGTTTATTGACGATCGTCAATGTTTGTTTTTCTTACGTTAGAAAATAGAAGACCTTTAACTAACGTTTCATTTACCGTAAGGTAACAATCACGCATGCGTCTAAATGACATGATAATACGATTGAACGTGTTGAATGACGTAATTTTTAACACGTGAAGAAACATGTGTAAAAAGATCTTCAGTCTAATGTGTCATTTTTAGACGTTTATACGTGTAAAAATAACACACTTGGATTTTGCAGTGCAATATTATATGTATTTTAACATACCAATCTTCGTGATCAAATTTTGATAACGCGATGTCGTCGACGATCGCCTTGGCAGTCGAATTCGTATCGGCCGCGACGGTTTTGTTGTACGTATCCGTGAAATAGTCCGACGCATTTGGAGGGCTGTCGGTATACCACAGCGTATGAATGGCGGCCTCGTCAGGAGGACTCAGAATGCCCTCGTTTTCGCTCAGCGTCAAGAGCAAAACGCTCTTCAGGGCCGACGTGACGTTCGACGTTACTTGCAGCTGGATCTTCTCCAGCGATTCCTGCGTCATGTTTAAGGATGACTTGAGATTTGAGGTGAAAGCCGCCACGAAGCTATTTGTAACCAATTCCGATAGATCCGCGCTTTGGAGGGGTTTAAGAATCGTGGGCTCCGTCATGTTGGAGGAATTCGTCCTCGTCAACGTGTCGTTCGCGCTTTCGTCCGTTTCCATGGTCGACGGGCCAGGGCGAAGGGTGAAGCTGATCAGCGACAGGATGAAGTGGAAGCAGAAGAGGAAGAATTGACGGTAGAATCTGAAAATTAAAAAAGTCTCACTTATATCTCTTTTAAGCGTATATAATCGCTTATAATTACTTTTTTATATTTAAATCCAGAAATTAGCATATTTTTTTAAAATAAAAAAGTAAAATATAGATAAAAGATTATTTTCTTTTTTATAGATACCTACCGGGATTTGACGAAGGTGTTCCACTTGGCGTTTAGAAGATCGACTAGCACACCGTCCATTAACTCTAAATGTTCATCTTTGTCCTACAATCATCGTGAATCGTGCGTGATCATTCTGCGTGCGTGACTCTAACGCGATAAAATATAATTAGCGGAATTGATTCACTTACGCCAAAGACAACCAGATTCAGGGCAGAATTGTTGTTGATTGTCCCCGTATTAATGTCGATCGTATCTATTTGCGACAGAGGGTAAGCCGCGCAAGTTATGCTACCGATTTGCCAGTATATCTCCCTTTCGATGTTCAAAATGTGAAAGAACATTTCGATTCTGGCCAACTTTGCTGATAGGGTCAACGGAGTCAGATGCTGGACGTTTCTTAGATCGAGAGAAGCCCCTACCTCGTAGGCCATGTCGAACGTGGCCTGAGATTAAGTCGAAGATGAGAAGAATGACGAACGCTACATTCTCGAAATTATTTGTAGCACACTTTTATTTATTTTTTTTTTTTTCAGTAAACAAGTAGTTTATTTTATTATTATTATTATTTTTAGATTGGTATTACAAAGTCAATTCTTAAGTCAATTATTGAAACAATATTTTCGGGAAATAAGTGCAAGAATCAAAAGTATAATACCAGTTTCTCGTATATCACGAGCATGTGCAGGACGGTGTTTCCATTCGTGTCCTG
Organism: Temnothorax curvispinosus; assembly: GCF_003070985.1. Lineage (NCBI taxonomy): Eukaryota > Metazoa > Arthropoda > Insecta > Hymenoptera > Formicidae > Temnothorax > Temnothorax curvispinosus. The sequence continues at coordinate 1,540,834 of NW_020214555.1, forward strand.
CTTATCAGGATCCGCGCCTCTGGCTAATATAAGCCTGTAACATTCTTCCTGACCGAGACACGCGGCGAAGCTCAACGGATACTCTCCCCAGTACACGTAGCTACGGATATAATAAAATAGATAATAGCTCAAATAGATCGTCTAATTTCTATAAATAGATCGATCCAATTTCACTATAAATTAGACGTATAAGACTACATTGTGTTCTCGACATAATCGCGTTTGACAAGATTCATTAAAATCTCTGATGGACGAGCCTGTTTATGTGAGCCCCGCGGAATTTAACTCGTCGTGACATTAGGTCTCGTTTACGCTCGAAACGAATGTCGTCCAAAGCTGACGGTTTAATTATAATGTACAACAATGGAGTATTTTCTGCCTCGTCTTTAAGCGAGCCAGGCAGAATCTAATGCCGTTTCAGATATAAAATCTAATGTCGTTCCCGAAGATAATAAGTACAGCGCACCCGCTGTAATTGGTCTCCGGAGTGACGCACACCCACTCGTGGTCCATACTGTCAAACCTCGACGCCTTCTGGTCTTCCGGACTCATGAAATTGCCGAAGCATCTCTCGTGGATGATGCTCGGGTCGTCCGCTCCACTGTCGAGAAGAAACTTGACCAGCGATGGATCCTCATTCACGATAGCGATGTGCAAAACGTTTTCTCCTAAATCCAAAGCAAATCGTTATAGAGCTGAAAGCAGTAACTGCCGGAGAGATGTATAGATTTTCTCTCCTAGTAGGTTACATTAATTATATTATATTATACCCTACATAATAATAATAATAATATTACAATTAAAGCGAGCAAACACTAGATAACTACTAGATACAAGAGACAAAGTACACGCAAATGATGAGGCATTAACAATACTGCTGTTATAAAATCTACCAATAATAACAGTAACATTAAAGGAAAAGGAAGCGTGCATAATAAATTCACAATATCAATATCATACATAAAACATGCGCACACGTGCACATACATATACGTAACACGCGTATACACACAAACAGTGTACTTGTAATATACACACTCAGAAAGAAAGTTTATTATTCGCAAGAAAATAAATTTTTTAAAAATTTAGTTTCCTTAATTCAAAGAAGTGGATAGATTTGAGAAAATATTTTAAACTCAGAAAAATGTTTTCTTAAATCTATCCAATACTTCTTTAAATTAAGGAAACTAAATTCAAAGAAATCTATGTTCTTGCAAAAAATAAATTGTTTTTCAATGCATTGTTTAAAAGAGTATGCTCAAGAAAAGGCCGAAGAGAATAAGTGGCAATAAATGTTAATTTTGAGAGAAAGCAGACGAAGAGATGGAACAAAAAGCTGCGGCGGGAAAAGAAGATAGAGAGGAGGTGGATTTGATGGAAGACGATAGTTCATTATAATATTTGACAGCAGTGTAAATAATATATATGTATAAATAATATTTTTTTGCGACAATATACGTTTCGTTACGCGATGCATTCACGCGATCTGAATTCAAAAAAACTTCTCGATTAAATAATAATGAAAATCCGCAAGGGTCCCCGCTGAGACTAAATGGTTTATCTTGGAAATGCTAATTTTCCATTACGCAAACGATACGCTATGAATAGATAATTTAGCAGCGGGCTTATCGAGGAATTTATCGGCAATGGATATTCCACGAACAATCTACACGCTGCCTCGTGAACGAGATACAATGATAGCTTTAAGCATTTAATCCATTTCAGAATCGATGATCGTCATTTCATAACGATCGCGGGAGAACTCAAACTTACCGTAATATTCATCGCTCAGATAAATATCGTGTATAAGCCGCGGATAGAAACGCAACAGTCGTTTCGCCAAATCGGCGTGGATAGCGGTCGCATTTAACATGCATAAATGTAAAATAGTTTCGCCGACGGCACCTCTGTCGCTTAGATTCCAACACACGAATCTGTATCTGCTCTTATCTGCCAAGAATGTATTTTTTTATCGAATAAATTATTATAACAGCGTGTAGCTCAGTAGGTCGTAAACTTAAACGACCGCGCATATAGAAATATTTCTGCGTAACGCGACAATAATTTACATCGCGATGTAAATTGAAATTAAATTACGTATACGATATTACCTATCTTAGCTTCGTCAACTTCCTCGTCGCCCATATCCTTATCGATGTCGTAATCCGCTGGATTTTCCATAGCTTTCAAGGGTGCCAGCTGCGCAGCGCGAGAGAATAATTATTCAAACTATTCAAAGCAATGGATATATAAAGCGATCAAGAGTGATGCCTGAGGCTGATCGCGATACCATTTTGTGCCGCGGACGGTCTTTATTTCGTAGAAGGACCAATTTTTCCACGGGTATCCATTTGCCTTTTCCCTTGTTGTACAGAAACGGCTCGACCTTCGTTCTCAACGCGTGATCCAGCTCCGCGTACTGCTTGGTCTGCGTGGCTCTTTTCATCATGTCCACTAACAATCCGCCGCCTGCAACGGTGTAGTTAGCTAAGTATTTAATTGATGCGCTGAACAATCGACGAGAAAAAGTCAAACGACGGAGGAGTAAAATAAGGTCACTTTTCGAAAAGTGAAACAAAAAAGAAAGAAATTCCAACTTGCACTGTTAAATTCGAAGTGTCAAATTATTATACTCAATATTTTAGTCATTTTAACATTTCTAATTATAGATCGCCACTGTCCCTACTCAATATGTCGTTAATTTAACTAAACCAATGAAGTTAAAATAATACAGTTTTGTGTTAAAATAATATATATAATATTTCAACATACATGGCAGTTAAAAATAATAAAACGTTATTTAACCCTTTGTAGTCACACTTCTCTAGAATCCCGCGGTAGTCACACTGGGTCGCATTGACCCAGTCGATTTTTAATGGTTGCCATTTTAATGGTATCGGTCCGATCGGGTTCAAATAATTCTGGGACATACCTTGAACATTCTAGAATATAAAACAACTGCGGTTTTGTGAGAAATCAAATGGCAACATGTTGAAAAAAAATCGTGAACGAGTACATGATTAACGGTCTCTATACTTATAGAGGATATTTCAAACTCTTGTATTAGATGGCGGACCAAGCCCCATTTCAAGCTAGGCTTTTAGTTGATATTTAGATCCAAATGAAGGTGGATCAAATTGACCCATGTGTGACTACAAAGGGTTAACTTAAGGTATTGTATTGATTGCATCTTTTAATATTTAACAGGGCGATCTCGTGGCGTGATTCAGATATCGAGGGACGCCGCGAAGAGAATTGGCGAAAGTCGGCGCGAATTCCGGAAGCCGTGCCAGCAGCGAGGCGCTCAAGAAGGTCCGCGAGCGCGATTCGCGGTCGCGCGAACGTCATCGTAAGATTAAATCGCGGGCGGCACGTGGACGCGCGCGTTGCGTCACGGTCGTCACGAGTGCAAGTATTTGGATCGAGTGCTCGAGAGCCCATTATATCGCGGGCATTAGCACTCCGGTCGTCACCGTCGAAATCGGTACGCTGACTCACGGACAGTAAATACTAAAGCCGAGGCGGAAGAGAGCGGAGAGCTTTCGCGGCCCTCGCGGTCATCTCGATTGGCGCGTCAATTCCGCGCCGGCACACATCGCGCGCCCCATGACGGCATCCCTATTTTCACGATCGAAAAGCCCTTGGCGTTTTTCCTCCGCGTTGGCTAAAAACAACACGCGCTGCCGACAGATGCAACCTGTCGGCTCGTAGTGTCAGGTGTCAGGATGTGCAAATGTTATACAAGGGGGAGTAATATAACGCACCGAAACCGTCATTCTTTTTTTTTCTTCCCTCGGAGCGTGTAACTGATTATCATCGCGCTAAATCGGCCGTGGATCCTTCATTGACGTAGATTTTTAATAAAGTTGTGTTCGACAAGTGGACGATGAGAAATCGCGGCTCGTTCGTTTCTAAATTTATCGCGTTGATCTATAGCTGTTAGTCTGACGTTATTTCGCACCGCTCAGCTTTATATTACTCCGCAATTTGAAAACTCAGGATTTATGCGAATCAATGACCCGATGATGACCGCACATCGAGCTGATTCCAACAGAATTAAAATCGTACTTTGGACCATGCGTGAAATCCTTTCCATGCATGATTTCCTTTTAAAACAGATCCGATAAAAATACCTATCGTAAGGAATGTTAAAAATGAGGATGTAATTTAGTCGTGCGATATGTAAGCCATACTTTAGAAAATAACAATAAGATAAGGGTAAACTTGAAGAGTCGCGTTCGCGGCAATGGGAGCTAATTGTAATCGTTTCTCGCACGAACGCCATTAGCGGGAGAGCCGCGGGGGAGAGGATATACGTCCTTCTAATATATATACAAATATATAATAATGTGTACATACATGTGTAACCGGAAAACTCCAACAAATTAAACTTTAAGCTATATTTATTTTTATTTTTCATTTATGTATTTATTTATGTATCTATTTATTTGTGTTATTTTTTTAGTTTCCCAAGTCCTCTCTCCAAAATTTATAACTATAACAACGGCGCCCGCGCGCGACAGTGTCAGGTGCTTCGGTTGAATTATAATAGCGCGAGATGTAAGAGAAAATCGAGACACTAATAAAATATAATTATGGGTATTTAAGCAACAAGTTAGTTATATCATAATCAGTTGATTATAATTATTCTATTGCACTTAATCTGGAAGTCTCTAACGAGGATCTTACACGTGAAGCCGTTTCGGAAGTAATGATCGTGGAAGAGCACTTCAAGGACGTTCGGCACCACGTGACTAATAAGCGCTATCAAACTGTACGCGAAAAAACCGAAATAGGAAAAATTAACATATATGTATTTATTTTAATTATACCTTTCAACATCTCTCTCATATATATTATAAGCGATATGAGGCACGCGATATCGTCACACAGTCGTTATATTTTTTATCAAGAGGACACGGTAGTGTCTCGCGCTAATATAAGTGTACGCGCAAGGCAGACCGTGTATCTACACGCAAGTCGACTAGTCGAGAGATCCTTAGATCCTTATTGGGTCTCAATAACGGCTGAATCGGTCAAGTTCCGAGTAGGCTCGATCGATAGCTTGGGTTCGAATTATACGAATAAGTGTTTTTATTTTTCGTCTACGTATCCTACGAGCGCGGAGCGGAGATACTGCAAAGTCCGAATTGGCGAATTCACGTTTAAGAAACATCATTGTCCTCGATCGTCGCTTGTATGTACTGTTGGTTTTTGTCATTGGATATGGTGTAATTTCTCGCTAGCACGTTGCATTTAAGAAAATTAGGAATATCTGCATTTCTATGACAACGTCTCTATCATATCTATGTGCGCGAGGCAGTAATATATTCCAATACAAAAGAGAAAGCAGGTACGTATATATACGCTAAGAGCTTCGTCTAGCTTCAAGCAATAGGAGGCAGCCATATGATGTCTCCTTTTCTTCCTCGCTATATATAATTCTCAGTTTAAACAAAGAGATATTATTATGTACGTATAACTAAAAATAGTGAAAAGTCCAACTTTTACCTTCAAGAAAAGAAAGTAAAAATTACATGGAGTAGACATTCGTCGAGCAATATTCTTTCGAAAAGCGAAATATCTTTCGGTGAAGGAGAAAGAATGAATTAAGCAATACTCATAAAAAGGTTTGTATTACTGAGTTTTCTATTTATTTAATACACTATATACTTTGACAATTTAATTTTCTCACTTATTTCTAGAAATCGCTTTGCGCAGTTGTGGAGACAACCTGCGAAACAAAGGCATTGACATGAGTCACTCGAAATTTAAACGACGCGCAGCGAACTTGGCACGCATAATAAAAAAATTTATGCCTGATCTTAAAAATCTTAGAAACATTCTGCGGAAATCTGGAAGTACAAGCGATCGCATGTTGAAACTAGCCGAGCATCACGTACTGTTTCTTATCGAAACTAGGTCAATAGATTGCTCATTAGTACATTAGTAAAATTCAACAAGTTGCGCGAAAGATTTGCTTTTCGGTAAATAGGGCATTATTATTAAAATGAACCAAATATATAGGTGCTCGTATCTTGAGGAGACGTGTGTTTACATACTATGAATATAAATTAACTTAATGATATAAGGTAAAATGTGTTACACTGTAATAAAGTAAGATTTAAAAATTGTATGTTGTTACACTCACATGCAGGATATTAAACATTTTCTATATAAATAATAATGTATTTTTAATAAGCATGGTTTTATTAGCTTTAAAAAATGTTATATTTTACAACTTATAAATATAATTAATAAAAGGCGTCAAAGTAAAATGCCACTTGTAATAACTTTACGAGTTAATGCACGTATTACATACATCACGCACAATCGTATCTAACATACTTAATAAAGATATGATATCTAAAAATTTATCTTTTAAAAAATGATACAAAAAGGCGCCAAGTACACGCACCTTTCTGTCTACAAAAAGTATGATATCAGAAAATGGCGCCAAGTAAAAAATAAATCTTTCAAAAAAGCTGTTGTATATTTTTAAAAAATTAATCAAAATAAAAATATTCTATGCCTTTCTTCAAAAGGTTTTATAATTTACAATTTATAAATAATCAATATAGAGGGATGCCATTTAAGATCCGAGCTGGATCTTGGTAATCTAATAATATTATAATTATATTATAATATTCTGTGAATTATACTTTTTTCAAACTCAGCAAATTGCAAAATATTAATTATTAGGCTACCAAAGATCCAGCCCGGACCTTAAATGGCAATTTCTCTAATTGATTGTATATCACGTCGTATCCTGTTTCACTTATTATTATTTACAATTTATAGTTTATAATTTTGTTTCAAACAAAACAATCCTTTTCCCTCGAAAAAAGATTTTCTATCCTGAAAGGTGTCTTCTGGCGCGATGGCGAAATTACAGGCGAGGAAATATATGGAGCACGGAGAATTCCTCCTCTCTCCCCACTTTCCCGAAGACTCTCGCCGACTCCATGGTTTTACGGGCGAAATTCAAGGCGGGGGGCGACGGGCGGAAGAGGGGGCGGACGGGTCGTCGGCACGTCGGAGCACATGCAACGCCATCTTGTACGGTCTGGGGCAAGTGTTGCATACACCGTCACGGCAATTGCTGGCGCAAGTCTTCTGTGGGAAGAGCGAGCGGCCGGGATTGCCCGTCGCCGCCGCGGCATACTGTCGGTGATTAGACGTGGCACAGTGCGGTGCCAATACGGCGGTAACATGGCGCAGTGGAGGCAGGAGACGATATTGAAGCTGATCAGTGCGTATCGCGCGAGGCGGCTCCTCTGGGACCACAACGCGCCGGACTACACCGATCGGAGCAAGAGGATCTACGCGTGGAAGGAGATCGCCGACGAGGTGCGACGAAGTCATACGCGCGGCGCAGACCGAGATCATAAGTAAACACCGCGCTCGCAAAAAAATGCGCTACCTATGTATACGCGTTCAGACTTTTTTTTTGAGTCAGCACCGATATTCGTTTAACTTTCGGCGTCGCAAAAATCGATCCGGATGTCGTGGAAATTTAGAAACCTTTATTTCGTTCACGCAGAAAGTTATATTTGATTTAAAAAAATATATATATATATATGTTATTTGATTTAAAAAATACACATATCTGGCTGTATTATAGATGAACGAAAAAAAAAAGAAGGAAAGGGACACGAACAGCGTTTCCGTGGAGTCGCGTTATGACCAATAGCGGATCGATAATTTTTTAATTAACGAAAAGAGCGTTTCTTGGCCTCCCTCTATACGTTTATCGTGTCACGTAATTCGCGAATGCACGTGTACGCCAGAAGCACCGCTGGCCACCGCTGGCCACCGAGTGAAAAAATATCTTGGGAGTGTATTCTAGACGCGCGCGTCCAACACTTGCGCAAGCCGTTGCGCAATGCTGGCGCATCGCGAGTCGCGAGCGCACGGTAGTCTTTATCGCCGCCGCCGTTATAATATGGAAAGCGTGAAGTCTCGCGTTCGTAACGGTTCGCGCAAGAAGAATCCGCGCTTCACTTATTTATTGCCGGATTATGTAACGCAAGGCCTGGTCAACTTCGAGCCGCGAAGCCACGACGCTTCCCGCTTTCCATCCACAGAGAGTGAGGGGAAGGGGAAAGGGGTCCCTCCGCTGTATGAAGTTTAGCGGGCATGATCAACTTCATCCAGCGTGGCGGAGGAACCGCTGTCCCCCACTCTCCGTGGATGGAAAGGGAGAAGAGTCGTGGCTGCGAAGCTCGAAGTTGACGCAGGCCTGATGCAACGCGCGTCTTCGAATCACCATCGCCAGCGCGTTCTCGCGACGCGATGCGAGCGCAAAAAAAAATAATAAAAAAAAAGAAGAAGAAATGCAAGACGCGTTCTTATCTCATTGGAACTTGCACTCAGCTCGGATGCGACGTGATGACGGTGGAGAGGAAGCTGAAGAGCCTGAAGACTCACTTCATGTCGGTCCACAAAGCGTACGCGAAACGCAGGGTGAAGGCCGATCTGAATCCTGATGGCAGCATCGTCACGCCTAAGTGGTTCGCTTACGAGGCCTTGACTTTCCTGAATAAAGGACGCTTGACGCGAATCAATCGCGAGACGCCGAACGTGGAGAAGCAGGTGCGCTAATGAGCTCTCGCGATTATCGCCTGCGACCCGCTTGCGTACAGTTAGCGTGGTTTATAGTATAATTACAATGGTATAATTATGAATAAACACAATGTCTAATGTTTTAAAGACGTCTTAAAGACGTTTTATGTCCCGACTTTGGACATTGTCACTTGTCACATTGTGTTGTCTGGCAAGCTAGTACATAATATATAGGCTTATATATTATTGAGAAAGAAAAATTATAATTAAATCGTGATCATTGCAATTCTATTTCCAATCCATGTATCTTCTTATTCATTGATTGTCAGTCAATCTTTTAAAGTAATATTAATACTACGCGTCGCGAAATAGAATCATGCATATATGCGTTTTAATTAATTCGATGATGTCTTTTTTTTTAGAATCCCACGCCGGCCCCTAATTGGCAGCCGCAGGTACATTTCAATCTTTCTTGCATTACAGCTTGAATTAATAATATATCATATTGTAAAAATGTGCGATGCAGCGTTAGCGCATTATTACGTAATGCGACATGGGGAGCTCTCGTTCCCCCTTCCTCCGCCCGATATGACATATTATACCCGCGTCATGTTGAAAACTTTCGATCTGCACGACCTGCACGCTTAATAAAACTCCTCAGTCGAGCGACGTCACACGACTTTTTCTCTCGCACGATTTCAGGAGATTTCGTCAGGCCGTGACGAATTCACAGTTTTTGCCGAGCACGTCGCCATTCGGCTGAAGAACATAACGGACGTGCGTGCGAGGCTTGTCGCGCAGCATCAGATAAACAACATCCTGTTCGAGGCCGAGATGGGAAAGTATAACGTGCAGCAGCCCTCCTTCGTCCCGAACCATCAGGAGATTATGGAGAACCTGGACGAGCCCTCGACGTCGCACGAGGAGAAAGTGATAATAAATAATATTCCTCAAGCGGTCTAATCGCTGATCTTTCCTCCGCAAACGGGCGATCGTTATGTCCCGAAATTTTCAGCGAGTCGTCCGTCTCGCGTCCCTCATTATTTAAGTACATATTATACCGCCCGTATTTTTTTCGGCGCGGTTGTTGACAACGACGGTGATCTCTCTTCTCGTTATTTTTGTGGTAAATACTAGCGAACGAGAAAAGCCATCGGCTTTAACGGCGAGTTTTTCCGCGGGACACGGCGAGAACCGCGTTTGGCAGGTTTGCTGAATTTGCTCCGCCAGACGTGACTCTATTTATGTGCCTTCGTTTTGCCCGGCATATGTCATATCTTTCGTCGTTACAAACATCGAAAGCCGCGTCCAAAAGCCAGCTTTCGTTTAGCGCGGCCAATACGTACATTACACACGCTGACATTGCGCGATAGAACTCGACGACGTTGGCGCTTTCATTTTTTTTTTCACTCTCGTATATTCCGAGTATATAAAACGAAGTACATATGCATATATGTGACACAACATCGACTCACATATATATGTCGGCGAAGCGAATCGATTTCCGTCAATTGTATCTAATTGTTTTACGATAATCGATCCCGCCTTCGTTAATTGTGAGAATTGAATAAATTGTGGTCTGTAAAATTGTATATACGCTTGATTATTTCGCTCACCCTTCAAGTCGACTAATTTATAGAGCAGGATGGACGACGTGTCCGTTTGTTTCTTCACGCCGCTCGTAACATTGCTCTCGGTATTACCCATCGTTTACAAAACACTTCACTTCCGACGTTTAAGTACCTGTGGAGGAGATGGGCTCTCGCATGTCGAATGTGCAGCATGGCACGGTGTCAACGGTGTGTGCGATAGCCGCCGAAATTGATAAACGCGTCTGTTTCGTTGCCAGGATACCGCACTCGATTATCGATTAAATGATAACGGACCTTTAAACAGCTCTTGCTTGTGGACTTACAGTGAAATTCGATCAATTTACGCAATTTGCCGCGTCTTCTATTGTTTCCTTTCTGAATCATATAATTACATATAATACATACCTTCTCCTCGTTTATCGTGAATCGAGGAATAATCGGCCGGAATTTTTACGAAACGGAAAACCGCAAAGCGATCCGCCAAATTAGAACGGCGGAAAGACATAATCGGGCCAGGGGCGCCAAAGGGGATAAATCGGTAGGAAATCCTGTTCTTGCGGCTCAACAAAATCCCGTGCCGAAATCCGCGAGGCAAGAATTGCGACTCTAATTACGTTGATAGAGCACGCGTTGACCGCATAAACCGAACGTATTAATCGGCCGATTATATAGCGAAGAAATAACGAAATGTATATAAATGCGCACTGAATGCGTAACGAATTAAATACTAAATAGCTACGTGTCGAATTAAATAGCAACGATAAAAATTAATTAACAGCAACGCTCACCGCATCGAAATACAATAAATTAATCGCGCGCCGCTTTGATAAAATCGGCATTATCATTTAAACGCGGCTCGCGCTCTAATTTATGCAAGTGTGTTACGCAGCGCACGCTCCATTTTCCAACGGGGTGTGAATTAAGGTTGACAGATTTATAAGTCACGGTGAAGATCAGCTATCTCGTGTCACTCGCGGGTCATCGCTTAAAGGCCGCTCATACACAATCGCTTAAAGAATGCAAGGTTTGCGAGGGGCACTACCGCCGCCGACAGTGTAACAGAAACGTTAACATCGTTTAGGCGTGTCTTGTCCCTCGCACGCGTATCGTAACAGCGAGATTTTTCAATAACTTCGCGTTAGAACGTAGATAATATCGATAAACGGCGGATTGCAAAATATCGTTTCGCCGTTACGGCGAGATGCAAATTTTCCCGAGCGACCGGCGGCGCCTGATCGCCGCCCGCACGCCACGTGAGCCTCTCTTTCGCTCGCGACTGGAAAGCCGCGAGCGAATTTTCGCACATACCTAAGCGATGACCGCGCTTTAATTTAGACGGCCGAATGCCTTTAGACGCCGCAATGCCGCAATTGATCTTACGCGTTAAGCGGTTATAAATAACGGCTTATGAGCCGTAGGCGCTTACCGCGAAACCGGGCGTATACGCGTATACGCGTGTACGAAACAATACCTTGAGCAGGAAATTAGATTCTATTATTGCCCGCGCGACGGTCTAGGACAGGAACGAGTTCCACTCGAATTCGAATGCCGAGTCCCGATTTACAATCTCGGTAAAGTTTTATGAATCCTAATGCAAGATACTTCAAATATTTACACTATATAATAATTCGTGAAATGACAGACTCATAGAAATGTGTTTAATAAAAAAACCACTGGGTCATCATGTCGACAAGGAATCGTTGTTTCTCGCGCGATTATTATGCAGGCATCTCTTCCGTTATGACGATCCTCGTGGGAGAGAAAGAAAGAGCGAATAATGCTGGCGAAAATTAGAATCTCTGTCTTTATCCAATATTGATATTATTATGATGTCCAATATATTTACATTTAATTTAGGATAGCTAATTTATAGCCTGACTTTGTATTGCGCGATATAGTCCCACTATATCTCCAATAATACACGTCAATATCCAATATCCAATATCTAACTCTAACTAATATGTATTATCAACATTGTGTTGCTACTAGGAAGGAGGGAAAGGGAAGAAGAGAGAGAGAGAGAGAGAGAGAGAGAGAGAGAGAGAGAGAGAGAGA